>NW_006922253.1:383231-390105 GCF_000298275.1 Orycteropus afer afer | reverse complement strand
TTATTAACACTTATGGATATCAGTTATTCATCAGCCATCTCCCTCAAATTGATTCCAGACTTCTTGGGGAAAACCACCATATCCTTTCAGTTCTATATGATTCATCTCTTAAAATAACACTTTGGTGGCCTATGACATATATGTGGCCCTCTGCAGGTCTTTGTAATATTTCTTTATTATGTGACAAATGGTGTGTCATGCTGCCAATAGTGTCCTGGGTTGGAGGTTTTCTGCACTCAGTCATTCAACTTAGCTTTATATATGAGCTCTCATTCTGTGGTCTAAATGCCAGTGATCATACTTTGAATTTCTAGTTTCAAGTATTTTAACATGCCTGCAGTATAATATTAATAAATGATATTTTTAATATCCAGATACATAAATCCATAGACATCCAAAAGAGTAAAGTGGTCAGTTTGATGTGATAAAGTATAGTAGAGACTGTGGCAAACCAAAGCATGCATAAGTCATAATAAAAAGACCTTCTCATCAGTATAGACCAGGGTCTTAAAAGCTTGTGAATGGTGACGTAAGGTGCAGCTATTGATCTCTCCCCATCCTGAGCAAAGAAGTGAAAACAAAAAATGCAAGGAAACAGTTAGTTGAAGGACTAATGGACCATGTGAATCCCAGCCTCCAGGACCCTGTGACCAGAAGAAGTTTATGTTGAGCTGGTACCACAGCTGACTACTAACAAAGGGGTCATAATAGGAGGTCCTAGATATAGTCTGAGAAAAATGTAGAACCAAGTTCAAAATTATTAAAAAAAAAAAAAAAAAAAGACCAGGCTTATGCATCTGACAATGACTGGTCCAAGACTATGGCCCTTAATTTGCTCAAGCCAAGAACTGAATTTAATACCATTGTCTCAACTTTTAGCCAAATGATAAGACTCTCAAATGAACAATAATAGCAGGAAGTATGTACTAATGAGAAAAAATAACCATGTGAGACAAAAAGGGCAGCATTTGCCCAGGAATAAAGCTAAGAAGACAGAAAAGGACAGGAAAGAAGAATAAAGGGAAATGGTGAACACAGGAAGGAAGTGGGGAGAGTGCTGTTACATTGTGGGAATTCAGTGAACGTCACAAAACAAAATATGTGTAAATTGCTGAGTGGATGACTGATTTACTCCGTATACTTGTACCCAAATCACACACACAGACACACACACACAAAAAACATACACACACAAAAGAAAAGTAATCAATCATGTAAATACTCTCCTTAACACAGAAGAATTTATATTAGATTGTCCACAGTTACACTGCATATGATAATGAAAACTGGAAACAGTCCCTTTCAGCACTGACTAGAGAATGGATCTTAGCCTGTGGTATATTTGAATGATGGAATTATATGCAGCAGGAGAAACAACGGGACCAGACTATATGCAGAAATCAAATCAAATCTTGGAAAATTAATATTGAGTGATAAAATTTGAAATGCTGAAAAACTTTGGGCTACATAATTTTAATAAAAGTAAGGAATGTGAATATCTAAGCAATGTAATTTGAGGATACATACACATGTAGTTGAACTAGTTTTAGCTGTGATTCTTTTTTATAATTTAGGATGATAATTACCTCCTAGAAGAGGTGGAGGAATGGCATCAGAGAGGTGCCATCAGATAGTGTCAATAATATTGATAATATTCTAGGTAAGAGGCTACAAGGTTTATAAAGAAGTCACATATGCTGTTGGATAGGCATGAAAAATTAAACATCAAAATTTAAAAGTAAACAAAATTTTAAAATATTTCTTTTAGTTAAAAAGTAAACTCTTGTTAAGCATAGATTATGTCCCATAGTATAGAAGGAAATTCTTTCTTCTCTGTGTGGGATGTTCCTAGAAGGCCTGTAAACTCAGAAAAACTTAGTTTTTCACATAAAATTGAAAATAAAAATTTTTCTTTTACCAAAACAAAACATTACCAAATCTATACATAAGAAGTATTTAAGTTTAATACAGCTTTTAGGTAGTATGATGCTTATGCAAAAAAAAAAAAAAAAAAAATTCCATATCTTGAACTCCATGGAGATAAAGTCAGAAACTCTACCTACTCTTTTAAAAAATGAAAAAAAAAAAAAAAATGCATGTGGCAACTAATAAGGAAAACATGAAATATGTTTATTACTTAGAAGAGTCATATGATTTTCAAATCCATAGTAAAATATTAACTGTCCTCAATCAAGAAATGGAGTCAGTTTTCTACATCAACCACTCACATCTATCAAAATTGCTCCCTGTTGGTGTCTCTAACCAAACACAATATTACATCCCATGAAAATATGAGCAAATATAATATATAATAGACATATGAGCATCTGTGGAATAGAAATAATCATTTATAAATATATAACATATTCTTTTGCTTTATTAAAAACATACCAAGATTCATAAATATTTAATTTTTATATGAGGTAAAGGTAAAGTTGAAGAACTATATATTATATATATATAATATTTTACTGTGCTTTAAGTGAAAGTTTACATATCAAATTAGTTTTCTATTCAACAATTACTTTACAAATCAGTCAGTAACATTGCTTGCAATCTCTGCAATGTGTCAGCAATCACTGTTTCCCCTCTGGCCCCCCATTTCCATTCTTCAGGTTTCCCTGCCCCTTCCTGCCTTCTCACCTTTGTTTTCAGGCAAATATTGCCCTTTGGGGCTCTTATAGTTGATTGTTCCAAGGAACACATTCCTAATGTGTGTTATTGTTTATTTTGTAGTCCAATCTATTATTTGATTGAGAGGTGGCTCTGGGAGGGGCTTCAGTTCCATATTAGAGTGGTGATTTAGGACAATAATCTCAGGGGTTCCTGTAGTTCCAGACAAGTAAATTTGGTCATTTTAATGAATTTGAGTTTTTTGAACACCAGATATTATGCTACATGGTAAGAACTATTACATCTAGCAGACAAGTCTTCTGTGGAGTGTGACTTCGATAAATAGACATCTCTCCCATATGTTCAAATGTTCTTTTATTTGAGCCATTACTCTTTCTAGTTGGTTATCAGTCTAAGATGGGTGACATGAGCCATGCAATATGGTTCTGAAGCATGTAAGGAAATTTGGAAACACAGCTTAATCTTCATTATGTATCACTCAGATTAAATGGCTCATTTTTTTGCATCCTTAAAGTAGTTAGATATCATAACATTGCTGGTAACAAATGGCCAAAAATTGTGGTACAGGAAAATTAACATAGAAATTAGTAAACTTTATTAGATTTCTAGTTATAGATTATGAACTAATACATACAATGTTTCCAGCACTGTTCCTGGCATAATTAATGATAGCTGTTTTAATTATCAGACTTTCAATCATCACTGATTGACAATTGTTGTTGTTGTTATTTGCCATCAAGTTGGACCCGACTCATAGTGACCCCTCCTTGGGTTTCTGAGGCAGTATCACTACGGAAGTAGGATTGCCCAACCTTCCTTCCGAGGAGTGGCTGGTGGGTTTGAACCGTCAGGTTTCTGGTTAGCAGTCAAGTGCCTTGGGCACTATGCTACCAGAGCTTGATAATATAGCATAACAATTAAGAGCATGGTCTGAGAAAGCAGTCACATTCTGGGTCCAGGTTTTTTGACATGTCTTCCTTGGGGCCTTCCTGTTTCTCTCAGTTCCTTACCTGTAAAATCAGACAACAGAGGTACCAATCTCTTGGCACCTGCTATACATATTTTTGCTCAGCCCAAGTAAAGTTTATCTCATTCACATTTTATTAAAGGAAAATTTATGCATCCGTTGGCATGGATTCCAAAACCAAAACACTATACGCTCTGCCATCAAGTCCATTCCAACTCATAGCAACCCCCATTGGATGTCTGAGGCAGTAAATCTTTACTGAAGGAAATTGCCCCATATTACTTCTGCAGAGTGACTATTGGGTTTGAACTGCCAACTTTTGGTTAGTAGTCAAATGCCTTAGGCACAGTGCCACCAGTAGTGAATTTGGTAAATCTTTCAAATATACAAAGAATACCCCTAGGTTAGTTTTTCTCCCTCTGTCTCTTTTATCCTATAAGTATTTCCTTCTGCAATTCTTTACATGTTCATTTGATCTTTTCTTCAGCTGAATTAATCTTAGGACTTGGAGATACTTATTTATCACCTGAAATAACTTTCCTACTGCACAATTTCATAATGGCATTTTTCATCTGGGCATTTCTCAAAGTATAGATTAAAGGATTTAACATGGGAGTTATGATGGTATAGAATACAGCAATTGCCTTATCGACAGACAAAGTGGCCGCTGGTCTCATGTACACAAATATGCAGGGCACAAAGAATAAGATGACCACTGTGATGTGGGAAACACAAGTTGAGAGAGCTTTGCACCTCCCCTCTAAGCTGTGGGTCCTTAGTGAGTACAGGATGACCACATAGGAGACCAGCAAGAGGAGAAAGTTTAACAGACAAATGAACCCACTGTTGGCAGCAACAAAGAGCCCTAAAACGTGGGTATCAGTGCAGGCAAGTTTGAGCAAAGGGTTCAGATCACACATAAAGTGATCTATGACATTAGGGCCACAGAAGGGTAATTGAAATGTGAAAAGGATCTGTATGGTTGCATGAAGAAAACCTCCCATCCAGCAGACTCCCATTAGTAAGATACAGACTCTCCAGTTCATGATTATTGTGTAGTGCAAGGGCTTACAGATGGCCACATAGTGGTCATAAGCCATCACAGTAAGAAGGATGACCTCAGTACCTCCAAATAAATGTTCTCCAAATATTTGCATCATACATCCATTGAATAGGATGGTCTTCCTCTCATGGAGTGAATCTACAATCAGTTTAGGGGTAGTGACAGAGGAATAGCAAGTGTCAATAAGGGAGAGGTAGGCCAGGAAAAAGTACATGGGGGATCTCAACAATGAGCTTGCAATGACAGTGACCACAATGAGCACATTTCCTACCACAGTGATAAAATAGATGACAAAAAACACAGCAAATATAACTTTCTGCATCTTTGGATCTCCTGTGAGTCCCAGTAGAACAAACTCTGTCACATTGTTTTTATTCTCCATGTATTTAATATTACTCTCAATTAGATTACCTGCAAATAAAACACTTTTATTAATACAATCTTGAATTTATTAAGCTCTTTCATACTAACAAGCGATAAATATCTTTATTCCATTGCCTTTATCGTTTGTAAGTTTCTTTTTGAGAAATTAAGGTTCTGAGGATTTTTTTCATTGTAATAAATACACACAGAACAAACAGTTGTCGTTTCAGCATTCTTCACATGTATAATTCACTAGCATTAACGTACTACATCCATTATGTTGTTCAATTATTTCCATTACCTGTTTCCACATTTGTCATCACCCTTATTAGAAGCTCAGTGTCCCCTAAGCACTGAGTCCTCCTTTCTTCTTTCTCTTGCAGGCCCCTGCTAACTACTAATAACTTGGTTTTCATGCACTTGCCTGTTTTAGATATTTCATAAAAGTGGGATCAATATTTATCCTTTTGTAACTGGCTTATTTTACTCAGCACAATATTTTCAAGGTTCCCTCTTGCTATAGTATGTGTAAGGATTTGGATTCTTTTCAAGGCTGTGTAATATCCCATGGTATGTCTGCATCACATTCTATCTGTATGTTCATCTCTTGATGGAAATTTAGGATATTCCCTCCACTTTTTCCCTTTTGTGAATAATTTTGATATGATCTTGGGTATAGAAGTATCAGTTTGTATTTCTGATTTCTCTTCTCTTAAGTGTAAACTTAGGAATTGTGAGTTCTTGAAGATTATTCAAACTGCTACCTGTGTGAAGATTTTGTTATGAATGTAAACATGGGGCCTTCAGTAAATATACTGAAGGGCAGGGGATCATCTGGGTGCTCATTGAGGTGGTGGACAGTACCCATAGTGGCTGTTGAGCCATGAATGTGAAGTGAAGGAATTTTTCTTTTACTCTTTAGGAAATAGGGAACCTTGAAAGGTTTTTGAGACTATGAATGGAAGGATACAGAGTAATTTGAGGAAGGAGTCATTTGAGCAATTACTCTAGGAAGGGTTTTGTTTGTCTTTGACAAGGTTCACTAAGGTGGTTGAAGTCAGAGTCAGAAACACCAGTCAGCTGACTATTTATAGAAGTTGATGCAGGAGTATAGGACATTGGTGATGGAATAAAAAGAGAGGATACAAGAGCCAAACCTATGGGATTGTTACAACTACCACTTTATACGTATTTTACACATTAGGGTGTCGAAGATGAGACAATTTGAGAATTCTTCCCCAAATCAAGTGGCTAATAAAGTGCAAAGTCAATTTTATGTAAAGCAATTTAATCAGTGGAATATATGGATATATGTGGACACAAATAAATAGAATTTTGGTATTCTCAAACATTAACAAAACTGTGGTACGTTTAAAAATTGAAGGTCTTTTCATCTTGGCATTTCCTTCAGCTTCTGCTGCTACTGTGTGCCATCAATTCCAAATCATGGCAACCTTAAATGACAGAGTAGAACTACTTCATAGAGTTTCCTAGCTATAATTTATACAGGAGCAGCTTAGCTGATCTTTTTTCCTGCTGATTGGCTGGTGGGTTTGAACCTTTTACCTTTCAGTTTGCAGCCAAGCACTTAATCATTTTACCACCAGGCCTCTTTCAGGCCCTGCTATCCCTTCTCTATTCCTCCTGCAAAGCATGCCTCCCAACTTCTTCTGCAAAAAAAATGTTGAAGATGACCATCATAGTAGATGAGTGTATTGGTTTTAGAAGCTGGAAAACAAGATCTAGAATCATTGATTTGCAACTCTTTTTATCTGGGGTGCATTACATCCTTGTTTTCTTATCAGTAAAATGAATAATCATGTCCACCTCACTTACTGGTATAAGAA
>NW_006922253.1:374956-382085 GCF_000298275.1 Orycteropus afer afer | reverse complement strand
GATAGCAATCCCACATTCAAACTGACCTCCTCTTGAAATAAGTAACTTTCTATATGAAAGATATGACATGCTTGGCAAGAGAATATTCAGACAATTCAATATCCAAGCAAAAGTTCAGAAAGCCATGTTATGCCCCAAAATTTTTCTTTTTAGTCTAAATGCTCTAAGGCTTTTCCCAGAAAATCTGGGATTTGTATTTAGAATGAATTCACATGAAACACTGAAAAGAATTGGTCTTCTGTAGTGGCTCTTAGGTACAGCAGTTCAAGAGACAGAACGTATGGAGAAAACGCTTTCAATGAATCATTCCATCCATGGTGAATCTTGCTCCTGAAATGTGAACAACAACAACAACAAAATTTCCACCGTGCACTACATAAATAAACTAAGAAGTTTCCATAAAAATTCAAGGAGCTTGTTTTGTTCTCTCAGGAATAAATTATCTCCATTGAGTCACATGTTCGGTATTATGGAGAGACACACTTAAGAACATCCTTTCTTGAAGAGAACTTGTATCCTCCACACTTGGCACCTAAGCATATGCGAGTTCACTTTCTGTACCGAATCTTGGGTTGTCATAGAAGCTGAATGTCATGTGAACAGCAGGGTGGCATGATTCCTGTGTGTAGGCTGTGATGTAGTTTCTCTATTAATTCATGTCACAGAGGGAACTTCTGTTTTCTCATCAATATTAAACCTTCCCTGGAAATCTATGATTGATTGCTTGAGAGCTACAGCAGTAGAGCATAAAATTAATGATAGATGTTTTAAAGTACTCATCTATAAAAGTTGTTTTTCCACATTTCAGGAGGTGCTTTGTAAACAGACAAAAGTCCCAGAAGATGCCAGATCATTGTACCCCCCGGGACTTGTGAGCTGGTCAGAAAGCTATACCACACCCCCATAGTCACTGAGTTGATTCCAACCCAGTGAAACTATGGGATAGAGTAGAACTGCCCATAGTTTCGAGGGCTGTAATATTTATGGGGACAGAGAGCAATGTCTTCCACCTACTCAGTCCCTTGTAGGTTTGGGTTGCTCACCTGTTAGGTAGCAACCAAGTACTTTAAGCACTTTGTCACAAGCATTCCTTGTTCAGAAAGCTAGGCAGCATTACAATGCAGTGAGATATCTAAAACATCATATGAATTCTGGTTGTTCCACATCTTTGTCACTTTGCATTTTTATTTATTTTCTTCTAATTATTCTAAGGTGTTTGTGTTGCTTTCGCTGCTGGGTTTTAGAAAGTCTAGTCCAACTCACAGTGACCCCACGTGATAGAGTGGAGCTATCCCAATGGCTTTTCTAGCTTGCAGTCTACAGGAGGAGCCCTGGCGGTGCCACAGTTAAGTGCTCTGCTGCTAACCAAAAAGCATGCAGTTCGAACTCTCCTGCCAATCCAAGGGAGGAAGACGTCCTACAGAGCTGCTGCGAGTCAGATTCTACTACAAAATATGAGATTTTAAAAAGCTCCACAGGAGATAATCACCAGGTCTTTCTTCCACGGTTGGATGGTCTCAAACCTGGTATCTGAGTGCAAACCCATTGTGCCATCATGATGCCTTAGAGGGTAGACGTAGTCAGTGGTAAAAATATTTTGCTTTTAAATTGCTTTTCCCTGATGATAAATGGTTTTGAGCATTGTTTTCACATGTCCATATTGGCATTTGTACATAACTTATTTTGTGAAGTTTCTGTTCAGGTCCTTTGCACATTTTCCAATAAGGGTTCTGGATTTCTCAGTCCTGAATGTAAGCCTTCTTTATGGATTCTGTGTGCAGGGCATATAGAGTTTCCATATATATGTATACATAGGTAAAGATATAGTGTTTTCTCCTCTTTTTTGAAACAGTCTGTGTACGATTGGCATTATTTCTTTTTAGTAATTTGCAGAATTGAAAGAATGAAGCCATTGTGTCAAGAGTTTATTTCTGATAAGGATTTTAACTATAAACAAACACAATTTATTCAACTGATATGGGTGTATTTGGGTTTTCTATTTCTTTTACACACATATTTCATAATAAAAATAGTTGGTTTCAAAAGTTTCAAGTTTATTGGCTTCAATTTGTTTGTAATCTTTTATTTGTTGTTAATCCATGAGGATTTGTAATGATACACACTTTTTCATTCTTCATATGTATAATTTGCCCCTCTCCCCAGCTTTCTCTCATCTAGCAAATGACTCACCAATTTTATTTTTCTTTTCCAGGAACCACATTGCTCCACTGCTTTCCTATTGTTTTTCATTTATTTTTGTTCTTATCTTTATTGTTATCTGTCTTCCACTTTCAGTTTAATTTGCTCTTATTTTACTTCTTTCTAAACTCAATATTCTGAGTGCTGGTTTTGGAACTGTCTTTATTGCTTTCTACAAGGGTAGATGGGTTGTGCTTTCATATTCACTTAGTTAAAAGTATTTTCCATTTGCCTTGTGATTTCTTTTTAAATTTAAACATCATGTAACCTAAAATTCACCCTTTCAACCATTTTAAAGCGTACACTTCAGTGGCATTTAGGACATGGACAACAATATATAATTATCATGACTCCCCCCTTGCAGAATATTTCCATCACTCACAGAAGAAACCCTGTATCACTTATATAGTCACTCCCCAGTCTCCTCTCCCCCAAGTCCCTGGCCACCACTAATCTGTTGTCTGTCTCTAGAAATTGCCTTATTCTGTGCATTACATATACATGTTGTTGTTGTTGTTGTTATTTGCCGTTGAGTCGGCCCGACTCATAGCGACCCCTCCTTGGGTTTCCGAGGCAGTATCACTACGGAAGTAGGATTGCCCAACCTTCCTTCCGAGGAGTGGCTGGTGGGTTTGAACCGCCAGCCTTCTGGTTAGCAGTCAAGTGCCTTAAGCACTATGCTACCAGAGCTCCTAGAATCACACAATGTATGGCTTTTTGTATCTGGCTTCATTCTTTTAGCATAATGTGTTCAAGACTCAGCCTTGTTGTATCAATTATAAGTACCTCATTCCTTTTTAGGACTGAATAATATTCTATTGCATGGGATGATTATACTATATTTGGCTTATCCATTAAACAATGATGGACATCACAATGTTCTATGTCATCTTCCAGATTCTTAGTGTGTTTGAGTCCATCGTTGTGGATATTCAACCTTTGACTGTGGTGAATATACTGCAATGCACATTTGTGTACAAGTTTTTGTTTGAACTTATGTTTCATATTCTTCTGGGTACATATCTAGGATTGTTCTTGCTGGATAAAATGGTATTTCTATGTTTAATTTTTGAGAAATGTAAAAACTGTTTTCCATAAAGACTGCACTATTTCACTATTTTACATTCAATTGGTATATGCACTTTCCAATCTCTCCTCATCCTAGCCAACATTTGATATTTCTGTTTTTTTTTTTTTTTTTTAATGACAGCCATTTTAGTGATTGTAAGGTGGTACCTCACTGTGGCTTTTCTGCTTCAGTAAAGATTGACAGCCTTGGAAACCCTATGGAACATTTCTACTCTGTGCTAACGGGTTGCTATGAGTCAGAATCAACTCAATGGCCATGGCTTTAATGATTAATGATATTGAGTGTATTTTGATATACTTGTTGACCATTTATACAACTTCTTTGAAAAAGGTTCACTCAAGTCCTTTGCTCATTTTTTTAACTGGGTTGTTTGTCTTTGATGTTGAGGTATAAAACTTCTTAGTATATATTCCATATACAAGCCCTTATCAAATATAAACTTTGCAAATATTTTCTCCCATTCTGAGGATTTTCTTTTGATTTGTTTGGTACTGTTCTTTGATGCACAAATGTTTTGAATTTTGAAGAAGTCCAGTTATCTATTTTTGTTTCATTTTTTGTGATTTTGTCAATTTAAGAAACTTTTGCCTAACCTAAGGGCCCACAAATTCATCTTTTGTTTCCTTCTAAGATTTTTATACTTTTAGCTCATAGCTAAAAAGGTCTTTGATACATTTTGGGTTAATGTCTTATGTGATGAGTTAGGAATACAAGTTATTCTTTGCAAGTAAGTATCTACTTGTTCCAGCACCATTTTCTGAATAGTGTATTCAATCTACATTGGATGCTCTTGAAACTGTTGTTTAAAATCAATTGACCATAGATACATAGGTTTAAATCTGGACTCTGTTATATTGCATTGGTTAAAAGAAAATGAAAGCAATATACAGAATCACTGAACCAGAAAGAATCAGTCAACATTCAACCATTTCAGGAGGTAGCATGTGGCAAAGAGTCAATGGTTTTGAAGGTAGAAGTCCAAGCTATACTGAAGGCATTGACTAAAAACAAGCCTCCAGCAATCGACAGAATGAGTACCAAGATATTCCAACAAATGGATGCAATGCTGGAGGCACTTACTCATTTTTGCCAAGAAATTTGGAACATAGGTACCTGGACAACCGACTGGAAGAGGTCAATATTTGTGCCCATTCCAAAGAAAGGTGATTCAACAGAATGTGGAAATGATCAAACAATATCATTAATATCATATACAAGTAAAATTTTGCCAAAGATAATTCAAAAATTGTTGCAGCAGTATATTGACAGGGAACTTCCAGAAATTCAAGCTGAATTCAGAGGAGTACTTAGAATGAGGAGTATCATTGCTGCTGTCTGATGGATCTTAACTGAAAGCAAAGAATACAGACAAGATGTTTACATGTGTTTTATTGACTATGCTAAGGCATTCTTCTGCATGGATTATAATAAATTATGGATAACATTGTGAAAAATTGGAAGTCCAGAACACTTAATTGTGTAACGAGGAAAATGACATAGACCAAGAGGCTGTCATTCTAACAGAACAAGGGGATATGTCATGGTTTAAAATCAGGAAGGTTGTGCACCAAGGTTTTATCCTTTAAGCATGCCTATTAAATATGTATTCTGAGTACATAATCCAATCCTAGAAGTTATACTATATGAAGAAGAACTCAGCATCAAGATTGAAAGAAGACTCATTAACAACCTACTATACGCAGATGACCTAATCTTGATAGCTGAAAGTGAAGATGATTTGAAGCACTTACTAGTGAAGATCCAAGACTATAGTCTTCAGTATGGATTACACCTCAACATAAAGAAAACAAAACAAAACTTCTTGCTACTGGACCAATAAGAAACATCATCATAAATGGAGAAAAGATTGAGGTTTCCATTTTACTTGGATTCACAATCAAACCCATGAAAGGAGCATTCAAGAAATCACATCATATTCCACTAGGCAAATCTGCTGCAAAAGACCTCTTTAAAGTGTTAAAGAGCAACGATGTCATGTTGAAGACTGAGGTGCCTCCTGACCCAAACCATGTTATTTTCATTGCAAAAATGGCCAGACTTCATCTCACCTACTTTGGTCATGCTATCAGAAGGGACCAGTCCCTGCAGAAGGATATCATGCTTAGTAAAGTACAGGGTCAGCTAAAAATGGGAAGAGCCTCAACAAGATGGATTGATACAGTCTCTACAGCCATGTATCAAGCATAGCAAGAATTGTGAGGATGGCACCAGACCAGGCAGGGCTTCTTTCTGGTGTACATATGAGTCAGAGTCAACTCGATGGCACCTAACATAGTTTCTAGTGAACTTTCCTTCTGGTAACTTTGTTTGGTTTTGGTAATACTGACCATATAATTGTACCTAACTCTTATGTTGATTTCAAAGAATTTGAGAAAGATTGGTATTCATTAATCTTTAAAGTGTGGCAAAATTCACTGATGATGTCATCTGGGCCAGCACTTTTTTTTGTTAGAAGTATTTTTCATTTGTTTTCAAATTTATAACTGATTTATTTCTGAACTTGTCACAATTCTATTCAGATTTTTAATTTCTTCATGAATTTGTTTTGACAGGCTTTTTGTTTCTTGGAATTTGTTCATTTCATCTTTACTTTCTAATTTATACAACTGTCCATGGATGTTTTTAGTTGCTCTCGGGTAGCTGCTACTCATGGAGACCTATGTATAAAAAAAAAAAAAAAAAAGCAATGTTCTATGTCATCTTCCAGATTCTTAGTTTGTTTGAATCCATTGTTGTGGATATTATGTCCATCCATCTCATTGAGGATTCCTCCCTTTTTCATTGGTCCTCTATGAAGCATGATGTCATTTTTGAGAGTTTGGTTTTTCCTGATGACTTGTCCAAATTCAGAGGGTCAAAGCTTAACCATCTTCACTTCTAAAGAGTATTTCTGGTTGTATTTCTTCTTAGAATTATTTGTTTCTTCTTTTGGCAGTCGATGTTACATTCAATATTTTTTGTCAACACATTATTTTGATGATATTCTTTGTCAAACAAAACAGTTTTTCTGCTTCCTTTTTCAGTGTCCAACTTTTGCATGATTATAAGGTTATGGAAAAGGCCATGGTTGGTTCAAACTCTTCTTGGTCATCAAAAACCAAATCCAAAACCAAACTCACTGCTGTCAACTCGATTTTGACCCATAGTGACCCCTCCTTGGGTTTCCCAGGCAGTATCACTATAGACATAGATTATCCAATCTTACTTCTGAGGAGGAGCTGGTGGGTTTGAACCACCAGCCTTCTGGTTAGCAGTCAAATGTCTTAGGCACTAAACCACCTGAACCCCTCTTAGTTGTCAGTGTGTCATTTTTCCAAGAGACTTCAGATATTAAGATTAACATTAACAACTCTGAATACAATTTAAGTTCCATGTAGCTATAGCTTTGTAGGAGCTCTGGTAGCATAGTGCCTAGGGCATTTGACTGTTAACCAAAAGTCTGGTGGTTAAAACCCACCAGCCACTCCTCTGAAGGAAGATTGGGCAATCTACTTCCATAGCTATACTAAGTCAGAAACCCAAGGAGGGGTCGCTATAAGTTGGATACGACTCCACAGCAATGAGATCTATAGCTTTACTCACATGACTGTAGAGAAGGATGGTAGCAATCACCGGAGCTTAATGAACATTTTTAAAAATAAGTTCCAAGGCCTTCTCTCTATCTGCAAGTTTTGAAATCATTTTGTTTACTTTCAGGAATATCAAGGAATTTAAATGTGTTTTCTCTGCATTCAGTTTATTTCCCTTCCCAATATCAGTCCTGTTATTCTTTGTTATTTTCAGAACCTGGTGAGTTTTTTGAACAGAACTTTTTTTTTT
>NW_006922253.1:369236-370810 GCF_000298275.1 Orycteropus afer afer | reverse complement strand
TGACATAAGCACTCTGAGAAAGCAACCTTAAAATTCTGAATATATAAAAAAATGAAATTACCTTTAGAAAGACCCCAGTATTTAATATTTTAATGATATATAAGAAAACTGTAACATAATAATAACTATAGAAAAAGCTATTATTTCTTTACTACATAGTGGTGGGCATTAAGAAGTCATTGCCTTATTTAATCCTCATGAGAACTTTATGAAGTAGATAATGTTATTCCTGTTTCCAGAAGATTCAACTGAAGCTTGAGTAATTTCAAGAGCTTACTCAAAATCACAGAATTACTAAATGTCTAAGATGGGATTTGAACCCATGTAATTTGGCTCCAGAATTTAAATTTTGAGTAGACAAACATTGGAAATAAATAACTAAACAATACCAAGATACCTTCAGAAAGTAAAATTGGTAAAAAAAAAATAATAAAGTTAAACAAGTAATGTAATGAGTGACTTAGTGAGGCCAGGACAACTTATGTAAGTGTTCAAAGAAGACTCAGGATTTCTAAGGATGTGAGATAATGAATTGAAAAGACATGATTAAAACTGTTAGAGAGATGTTTCTGGAAGGGGGAAGAGGAATATTATTTTAACTCAGTAAGTGTCATTATGTGTTCTCTTATAATCTGATTTCTACACTTGCCTGTCGCTTTGTCATAATAATGGTTTATGTGTTGCTGTGATGTTAGCAGGTATGCCACTGGTGTCTCAAATATCAGCAGGGTCTCCCATACAAGTTTCAGCTGAGCTTCCAGACTAATTAATACAGACTAGGGAGAAGAACATGGTGTTTCACTTCTGAAAAAATTGACCACTGCAACCTTATGGATAGCAGTGAAATATTGCCTTATACTGTACTGGAAAACTTTCTAAATAGCAGGCAGATATAGTTTCATACAGTGCCTGAAGATGAGCCCCTTAGTTTAGAAGTCACTCAAAATACAACTGGGCAAGAGTTCCTTCCTCAATGTAGAGCTGAGCTTAATTATGTGGATGGAATAAAGGTTACTGGGCCTTCATTTACTGATGTGGCAAGACTCAAATAAAAAGAAACAGCATCCAACATTCAATAATAATCAGAATATGGAAGGTAAAAAGTATGACTATAGAACAATTGGAGTTTGTCACAAATGAATTCAATCTTATAATGACTACTATGTAAGGCACCAGTGAGCTGAAATGAACTAGTATGGGATATTTTGAATTGAAAAATCATATGAACTACTACACCAGGAAAGAAATATTGAAGAGAAATGACATCATGTTCTTAATCAAAAAGAACATTTCAAGATCTGTCTTGAAGTACAATGTTATCAGTGATAGGATAATATCCTATGTCTACAAAGATGAGTCAATACTACTATTATTCAAATTTATGCAGCAAATACTAAAGCCAAAGATGAAGAAATTGAAGATTTTTACCACAAGCATGGCTATACATACGGACTTCGCCAGATGGAGTACACAGGAATCAGACTGACTACCTCTGTGGCAAGAGGTGATGAAAAAGCTCAATATCTTTAGCCAAAACAAGGCCAGGAGCTGACTGTGGAAAAGACCATCACTTG
>NW_006922253.1:367536-369136 GCF_000298275.1 Orycteropus afer afer | reverse complement strand
AATAAGAGAACTAGAAGCTCTGGTAGCATAGTGCCTAAGGCACTTGGCTGCTAACCAGAAGGCTGGAGGTTCAAACCCACCAGCCACTCCTCAAAAAGAAGGTTGGGCAATCAACTTCCATAGTGATATAGCCTCAGAAACACAAGGAGGGGTCGCTATGAGTTGGGCCCGACTATATGGCACATATCAACAACAATAAGAGAACTGCATTATTTTTCATAATAAACTTGTGAGCAAAGAATTGGAGAAAAAAAAAAAAAACTTTTTTAAAGATGTCTTTCCCACCATCCAATTACAAACTTGTCATATACAGTGGTGGCTTGCATGCTTCTATGACATTGGAAGCTATGCCACCAGTATTTCAAATATCAGCAGGGACACCCATAATGAACAGCTGTTAATGGAGCTTTCATACTAAGATAGACTAGAAAGGAAACCTATCTACTTCCAACTATTAACTGATGAAAATCTTATGGATCCCTGTCCAGGCCTTGGACAAGATATGTTGGTTTCAGCTTAAAAATCATTTTTCTTAAAATATCTTCCTGAGCATCCCCACCACCACACCAGCTTCAGCCATGTCCCCATTATGCAAACATATACTAAAGTACCTTGCACCTCTTTGCATTACATTGTTGTTAGAGGGTATTGAGTCCTCAACTCATAGTGAGCCATGTAAAACAGAAGAAAGCACTGCCCAATACTGCACCATCATCACTATTATTGTTTGTGAACTGATCACGGCATTCACTGTGTCAATTCATCTCATTGAGGTCTTTCCCATTTTTTTCCTGATCCTCTCCTTTTCCAATCATGATGTCCTTCTCCAGGGACTGACCTCTCCTTATAACAAGTCCAAAGGCCATGAGAGGAAGTCCCACCATCTTCCCGTCTAAAGAGCATTCATGCTGTGCTTCTTCTAAACAGGTTTGTGTCTCCTTTTGGCAGTCCATGGTATATTCAATATTCTTCACCAAGCCCACGATTTAAGGGCATCAGTTCTTCTTTAGCATCCCTTATTCATTGTTCAGCTCTCATATGCATAGGAGGCCTCTGAAAAGATTATGGCTTGGATCAGGTGCACCTTAGTACTTAAGGTGATATATTTGCATTTTAACACTTTAAGGAGATGTATTACTGTCTATTTGACCAATGCAACATGTTGTTTAATTTCTTGATTGCGGCTTCCATGGGTGTTGATTATGCATCCAAGTGAAATGAAATTCTTCACAACAATGTTTTCTCTGCTTATAATGATATTGCTTACTGCCCAGTGATGATAATTTTTTTTTTTTTTTAGTAGTTGATTTCTTGTCTCAGAAGTTCAGAGATACTGTCTGGGTTATGAAGCAGACTTCTTGAGTTTCAATATCAGTTATTTCACTAGACCACTTTTACCTGGGATAATTTATTTAAACTTGTAGTGCTTCAGTTCTATCATCTATATAATGGGCATAATAATAATATCCATCAAAAAGATACCACATGGACTTTTTAATATAGGATTTTGCACACAGCACTAAATAGTTACTGTTATTTATAAACAATACTGTGCCCTGTATATCATAAAAGTTCAAAGAACATTTGTTGGGGAAAAAAA
>NW_006922253.1:365074-366204 GCF_000298275.1 Orycteropus afer afer | reverse complement strand
GTCTCACCTACTTTGGTCATGTTGTAAGAAGGGACCTTTTCCTGGAGAAGGATGTCATGCTTGGTAAGGTGGAAGGTCAAAGAAAGAGGGGAAGGCCCTCAAGAAGATGGATTGATACAGTGGCTGTGGTGATGGGCTCAAGTATAGCAAGCATTGTGGAGCTTGTGTGGGACCAGGCAGTGTTTCGTTCTGCTGTGCATAGGGTCACTACGAGTTGGAAATGACTCAACAGCACCTAACAACAACAATATATCCTGACCCATAAATGGTTGAATACAGACTGTTGTAAAGTCAAAGAAAGAACCATGTGCAATTGGATATAGGCCATGTGTAATCAATATACACTAGTCAATGGTAAGACATAGCATCATGTGTAATGGATGCAGACCTCTATATAGTCAAATAGTCATAGGAGTCCTCAGATACAGACCCATGTATTATCAGAAACAGATCCACATGTGTTCACATACAAATGTGGGTTTTCGGTTGAATACAAATCTATTATCTTACACTAATGTAAGATCATACAGACCTACATGTGGTCTGGTACAGAGCAAGTGTGTGATTGGACACAGACCTGTGAGTTATTGAATATAGATATGTATGTGTGCTGGATACAGACCTATGTCATTAGTTAAAATCTATATGTGATCAGATATAGATCTGTATACAACCTGATACAAACAAACCCCTGTGTCATAAGATACAGACATTGTGTGGTCAGATAAAGGACTACATGGAGTCCAACACAACACCTTTGTTGACAAATAAAACCCACAAGGTCAAATGAAGACACTTGTATAGTTGGAGATACACCAGTGGGTGATCAGATAGAAATGTTTGTTTAGTCAGATACATGTTTGTTTGACATAAGATACAGACCTATATATTACAGGGTTCAGACTCTGTATGCACAGATACAGACCTGTGTGTGGTTGTGTACAGAATCATATGTGCTAATATATGACAAAGATCCACATGTGGTTGGACACACACTCACTCATATGTGATTGGATACAGATCCACATGTGATTGGATACAGATCCACGTGTGGTTGGATACAGAGTAGCCTATAGTCAGGTACTGACCTCTGAATGGTTTGACGTAGACCTAGGTGTGGTAAGAAACAG
>NW_006922253.1:363897-364957 GCF_000298275.1 Orycteropus afer afer | reverse complement strand
ACAATAATAATTTAGTTCCATTTTTCCTCTATCTCCTAGGATTCAGTTGGAAAATCATTCGAGTCTATATTTATTCCATTATTTGCTATAGATAGAGAGCTTCATCTACAGGAAGGGAAGGGTTTTTGTTTTTGTTGTTTGTTTGTTTTGTTTTTATAGTGGTAAATACAGAGATAACAGGACATTTGCCATCTCAATGGTCTTGATGTGTTCAACGTGGTGACATTCAACCATTACCATCACCCATACTCAGAATTTTCCTACACTCTGATAGAAGCTCAGTGTCCCTAAGTATTTTGTCTTTGTTTCCCCCTTCCTGCCACTCACCCATGGTAATTACTAATTAACTTTGATATACTTGCTGTTTCTTGATATCTTGTATAAGTGAAATCATGCAATAGTTGTCCTTTAGTGAGTGACTCAAACCCACCTGCCACTCCTCAAAAGGAAGATTAGGCAGTCTATTTCTGTAGAGATATCACTTCAGAAACCCAAGAAGGGTTGCTATGAGTTGGAAACAACTCCATGACAGTGGTTTTTTTTTATATAATTTCATTAATGTAATGTTTTCAATGTCCATACATGTAACAGCATGTATTAGGACTTCTTTTCCCTTTATGGCTAAATAATATTCCATTATATGTATGGCCCACTTTAAAAATTCCAAACATTTAGCTTCTAAAAACATTTCTTTAAAACTTTGTCCATGTACTAAATAAATAAATAATGAAAGAAACGAATAAAACCACAAGAATAGTAAGGGAAGATATTTGTTTGTTATTTTAGGCACAGAGAGGAGAGAGGGATAGAGCATGACAAGTACTATTGACCCCTGTCTCTGAGATTGGGAGAATGTAACACTATTGTTGTTTCACTTTTGAGGAAATGAAAAAGCTAGCTCTCACAATGACAGAGTAGGAAAAAGGATGGCTCATGAGTTAAGAGTTTAAAAGGATCTCTATATATCTTTCTATGTGATTTAAATTAGTAGAACCATGTTGGCTTTCTCTCTGAGAAACAAGTCTGGCAGCTTTGAAGAATATAAATTTGAATATCTGTG
>NW_006922253.1:362353-363296 GCF_000298275.1 Orycteropus afer afer | reverse complement strand
TAAACACTTGCAAGTGACCATCTAGATGCAACAAGGGTCTCTCCTCCTCCAGAGCAAAGAAGAATGAAGAAAAATCAAGACACTTGAAAACAATTACTCTGAGGGACTAGTAGACCATGCTAGCCTCAGTCTATATAACCATGAGACCAGAAGAACTAGATGGTACCTGGCTTCCATTGTTAACAACTCAAGGGGGATCAGTATAGGAGGTCATGGACAGAGTGGGAGAACAATGTGGACCAAAACTCAAAATCATAAAAAACAAGATCAGGTTTCCTGGTCTGACAGAGCCTGGTGAGACCCCTGAGACTATGGTCCCAAGTTACCCTTCAGGTCTGGACATGAATTCACTCCTGTGGCTTCCAACCAATCAATAAACAGGTACATGTAGTGAACATTTACATCAGGTAGATACATTAGATACATTACTTAGAGCAATCAGTTATCGTAGGAACACAGAAGGGCAGTGTTTGCACAGGGAAATAGCTTGTGGGGCAGGAGTGCATGGGAAGGAAGGACACAAGGAAGAGGTAACTAAAAGGAGGAAATGGGAGCTGTTACATAATGGAGAACTGCAGTCAATGTCATGAAACAAAATGTTTATGAACTGCTGCATGGAAAATGAATTTACTCTGTAAAGTTTCACTCAAATCACAATAAAAAACTAAATAAAATAAATAAATAATTCAGAATACGATAGATTGAGAATTCAAGAATATAAATAATTTACAGTTTTGGAGTGAATTCCTTATCCTGGACATTGTGCCATAAATAGAGAATGCAAAAATAATTAATACATTTCCCTGCCTTTAGGGAACTTACACATCAGTGAATATAAACACAGTTGTTGTTGTTGTTAAGTGCTGTCGAGTCGTTTCCGAGTCATAGCGACCCCATGCACAGCAGAATGAAACACTGCCCGATCCCGCGCCAGCCCCACAAT
>NW_006922253.1:360077-361674 GCF_000298275.1 Orycteropus afer afer | reverse complement strand
TCTAAGGCTGTGATCTTTATGGAAGTACACTGCCACATCTTTCTAATGCTGAGTTGCTGATGGGTTTGAACTACTGCCTTCTTCTTTGGCAGCCAAGTGCGTAACACATTTGCCAATGGGGCTCCTTTCTGTGTGATAATACCAGGGATAAAAAGCAGGACACAAAGTCAAGCATACTGTGTTTCACAGTGAAATGAACTCAATCCCCCATCACCTAAACTCATCATGAAATAAGACTAAATAGGGGAGGCAGACATCATGAAAGTCTGAAAACCATAAGTTTACACCTATATCAGGGGAAGATAATATGTTATTTTAAGCCTGATTCAAAAGAGAAAATTCATCAAGGTTTTATAAAAGAGGCGTATGTCATATAAAACAACATATTGTGACCACTTTTGTTGTTGTTGTTGTTGTTATGTGCCGTCGAGTTAGCCCTGACTCATAGCGACCGCTCCTTGGGTTTCTGAGGCAGTATCACTATGGAAGTAGGATTGCCCAACCTTCCTTCTGAGGAGTGGCTGATGGGTTTGAACCGCCAGCCTTCTGGTGAGCAGTCAAGTGCCTTAGCCACTATGCTACCAGAGCTCCCAATAATTAGCATTCCCTTACTAAGAGAGATGAGAATGGAAACAGCATAAATTGTCAGTGTCTTTGTTGGTAATGAAATCATGCAAAATATCAGTGTCAATTGCTGTATTGTATATTTGAAGCTCATTGATTATGGATTTTGCTAATTTTACATGTGAAAGGCAGGGTCTAGGTCCTAATTAGAAGGCCATGAAATACTATAAGCAAGAAGGAGATAGATGATCAAAAAATAACATATTATATTCTTAACTATGCAGTAGAATGAATAGGACATCTGTATGAAAGTATAACACCAAATAATGTTGCTCAGTCTGAGGAGATTGTATGATTTCCAAATGGGGAAAATAATATTTATTGATTTTCTGGATTATCTGCCTAGTTCCTTCAGGGTCCTTTTATGTATTTAGTCTCTTGATTAGTTTTCAACTCTGAATCATCCTTTCTCTTAAATCATAGCACACTAAGTAATATAAGCACAATTATGTATTTAAAATATTTTGAAATAGAAATGTAAAACTGCTTCCAATGTTAACATGGGCTATATCTGTATGGGGTGGGATAAATCATATTTCAATGGCTTTTTAGAATTATATTACCCTGAAATCTCTATTAACTACTAATTATGAAATAGGATTATATTCACTTAATAAATAAACTTCAGAAAATCAAACACCAACTAAAATAAATTTCTAAATTATTAAAATGTTACTAAAATACTAACTGTAGCAGAAGTTGTCACATAAAATATAAATCTAAAGACTCAACAGAATCATTCCACACCCCACCCACAATAAACATATTTTCCTAAGAAATAAAAATATTAAAAATATAGTTTAAAAAGAATTTATCACCAGACATGTCTGAAGAAAAGTTTTTCATCATGTACAAGTTATTTAACATGAGGAAATAATTGAGTACAATTAAAAATTACATGCAGCTTGTGTTGGATTGGGTTCTCTAGAGAAACACAAAAACCAGCAAAGTATATATATATATATATATATAT
>NW_006922253.1:347261-353287 GCF_000298275.1 Orycteropus afer afer | reverse complement strand
AGTTTGTTCCTGGGATAGTATTACAGGTAGGCCACACCCCTGGGGAAACTCCCCCTAGACTGACCGGCCACTTAGGACGTAGTCATGTAATCCATCATGGGAAATACCACTCACAAGTGAAGTCCAGCCAAGTTAACAGATCTTCAACTATCACACAGCTTTTCTGGAATCGACTCTAGCAATTTGGATTTGGGTTTGGAGTGTTGATTGGTTTTATTAAAAGTAGCTGATGCATCTGTCTTCTTCATTTTCCCTTTGTGCCCCAAAGTTTCTTCATGGCATTTTTCATCTCTGCATTTTTCAGTGTATAGATGAAGGGGTTCAACATAGGGGTGATGACAGTGTAAAACACAGCCAAGAATTTATCAACAGATAAGGTGTAAGGAGGTCTCACATACAGAAAAATACAAGGGACAAAGAAGAGGACCACCACAGTGATGTGGGAGCCACAGGTGGACAAGGCTTTGTGTCTCCCTTCCTGATTAAGATTCTTCAGGGAGTGCAGAATGACCCCATAGGAGATGAACAACAGCAAAAGGATGACCAAACATATTGCCCCATCATTGGCAATTACACTGAGTCCAATAACATATGTGTCAGTACAGGCAAGTTTTAATAAGGGGTACATGTCACAGATGAAGTGATCTATGACATTGGTACCACAGAAGGGAAGGTTGTAAACAAAGAGAAGGTGAATTCCCGCATGCACAAAACCTCCAACCCAGGCCACCAGCAGCAGCAGAACACACACCCGTTGGTTCATGATGGTCATATAATGCAGGGGTTTGCAGATAGCCACATAGCGGTTGTAGGCCATGGCCACCAGAAGTAAAATCTCAGCTCCACCAAATAAATGTCCTACAAAAAGCTGAGTCATGCAAGCTTGGAAAGAAATGGTTTTCTTCTCATAGAGTAAGTCTTTAATCATATTTGGGGTGACTGTAGTAGAATAAAGAGCATCCATAAAGGATAAGTAGCCAAGAAAGAAGTACATGGGGGCATCAAGGGTTGGGCTAATCATGACAGTCAGTACAATAAGAAGGTTCCCCACCATCGTCATGCTGTATATGAGCAGGAACACAGCAAATAGTATTTTCTGACCTTGGACACTCTGAGTGAGGCCCAAGAAGATAAACTCAGTCACATTGTTCCTCTGTTCCATATGTGCTCCTGTGTGTCCTTATTTCCGTGTTCAGAACAAATTCACCTGTAAATTTAATGATGAACAATGACTTTTTAAAACCTTAGCTCATTTGTTTCTTTAGCCAATAATCAGACATTATGTTTTACTGTATTTCCCCACTGCCCAAGATTATAAGAATATAAGACTTTTTCTAACATGGTCCCTAATGTCTATCATCTTATCATATAGTGAGAGACAAACAACAGTTAGAAACATATGTGAGGGAAGAGCAGTTTGTGACCTAAATGGAGCTGTCACAGTACCTTTCCATCTGTGAGAAAATTTAATTGTATGCATATAGCTAATGCTATGAATAAAAAGGAAATAGTAGATGAAAGGTTTAATGTAAAAAATAAAAGAAGATTTACTTAATAGTAGCTTTCATGTTAGTAAATGAAACTATTTTCTATATTCTAGGAAAGCAGAATATTTTTGTCAAATAACTGAAATCCCAAATGGACATATTTCAAAATTTCAGATATTGGTACTTGAAAGGTACTTTTCAGCAACAGGAAATCAGCATAAGAAAACAAATATAATTATATATGCATGGGTAAAATGTAAGGTTTTTGTATGAACGGGTTACCTTTTTGAAGGCAATGTGTGTACAGGGATGAAAAGGTGAGCAAGGAGATTCCAAGGTTAAAAACAAAAAGATGGCTGGGCACGCACACACAAGATAATATCATAAATATTATCAATAACAATCAGTTCAGCTATGTATGAAAAAAAAGCTACTAATGATATCCCCTTATTCTCTAGGTCTCTATTGACATTTACTTCACTATCTGACTCATAATTCTACCATACCTCCTGCTCACAATACGGATTGTCTGTATTTTCAGCTACAGCTAAACTCCTGTTTATATACTAGATAACATTCTCTTTATAACTCTAAAAATAGCGCTCCTGAAATTGTTTCCTCCATTTCCTGCATTAACAATTTACTTCTCAAGACTCTCTCACTGTATGTATACAGTAAAATATCTCCATGGGTTAAAAACTTTATTCTTCAACTCCATATCCCTTTCAAAAAAGTACCCAATTCTCTATTTTTTTATAAAAACACATTCACTTTGCTAAATCTATTGTTCAATTTCAGTCCCCTTCTTAGCCAACTCAGCACTCCTACAATTGAAATAATAACTTCTTTGCATTAAGTATTACCACATTAGGTTCCTTGAAATTCACTCATTCAAGATTAACACAATTACATTCTTCTCAAATTATTAACAGATTTAAAAATAATGTTTACAGAGCAGTTCCACTGATGCTACATGAGATTTCCAAGTATCTGGCTATTTAAATATCTCTCAAATATTTACCCTTGAAGTTTGTTTCTAAGAATGCTAATATTAGAGAAGGCAAATATACTCTATATCTTTATAGTATGGAGGTGTACAAAAAGGTAATGACGAAATGAGTCAATTCTCATGGATTTTATACATCACAAAGGATCTCTTAACATGGCTGAGTATTAAAATCACTTAGAAGAACTTTTAAAAGAGGGTAATTTTCCAAATCACTCTCCTAATGCACTCTTGCATAATGTAAAGCCCGGTGAAGGTTCTTAGGTGTGTAAACACTTGCTGGGTTACCTGCATTATAAACAGTCATTGGTTCCAAGTTTTGGATTGTGGTGCCTCCTCCTCCTTTGCCCTACAAAATTATAGTTTTATGAACTGATGTCATCTCTGTGGACATAAAGTAAGAACATGATACATGCACAGGCAGACCTAGAAATGCATCCACGTGGCCAACCCTTCCCATGCTTCAGGTAATCTGTATCACCTCAGCCTAACAAAAAAGTATTACCTTTTAAATTGTTGGGATCTTAAATAAAAATATCAAACATTTCCTCTAACCAAAAGAAGTCTGAACCTTAATTATAAGCAAAGAGAACCAAAACCCATTGCTGACATAATTTGTCCAGAAAAAGAGAAAAGAAAAAAAATGCAAATGTTAAATAAGCAATAAAAGTTTAAAATTTGAGAAAGTAGGCTTCATGAGACATACAAAAGTGAATTGATAAAGATATTGAAGATTGTGTTTTAAAAGTGAAATAGCCTTTGCAGCATTTTGATTCTCCATATTTATACTTCTTCAATGCCATATGGCATACTTGAATTTTGGATTGTCTAAAGAATGGAGAATAATTTCATACTCATACCTTGTTATGCTTTGAGCCCATACTTCATTTCCAGAAAAACTCAATCATGGAAAGACTAATACAGACAAGAACTCTCTGTGGTAAGAGTAAGAGTCTTTAACACTTTATTTACATTTGAGCTACAGCACATATTGTTGAGTCATTTAATTGGTGCATCTCAAAGTGTGACTCTTCTATAATTAAACTCATTGGGACCTTAATCATAATTCTGAGAGTAGATTCCTCATCTCCAAAAACAACAGAAGCATAATCACCAACATGGAGTAGGACTTACAGGACCACGTCTCCAGGGGAGGAAAATCACAAAAGAGTAACCTAAGGTCAAATAACCAAAAAAGGAAGAGTCCAGATTGGAGAGAATTTAAATACGTAAACACTGACCTTCAAAACAGGCAAAACTGTTAAGTGTGTAATTTTAGATTATTTCTTTGCATATGACATATGCATATGACTTCCAGAGGATTGAATGTAGATTTCATAACAAGTCATTGATACTCTAGCCACATGCATATACAACTGTGTTCCTCGAAATCTTGTTGAAGTCCTAACACCTAGGCCTGCAAATGTGATTTCATTTAGAAGTGTGGTCTGTGAAGATATCATTAGTTAGGTTAACATGATTCTTACTGAAGTATGGGTGGATTCCCCAGGTATTCTTATCAATTAAGAAAACATACAAACACAGGGAGAGAGATAAAGGACTCTGTGCTACCAGAAGTTAAGAGAAAGGAGGAGAATAGATTCTCGGTCAAAGCCTCAGGTCAAAGCCTGTGTTCTTGGACTGTCAGTCTCCAGAACTGTGGGACAATTTCTGTTGTTTAAGGCCATATGTATTGTAGTATTTTGCTTGGCCACCCTAGGAAACTAATACATCACTCTAGCAGTAAGAGTCTTAAGTTTTTCACAGAAAGAGTTTAAGACAAGAAAATTGTTAAAGATCAGGTAGCATAGTGCCTAAGGCACTTGACTGCTAACCAGAAGCCTGGTGGTTCAAACCCAACAGCCACTCCTCAGAAAGAAGGCTGGGCAATCTACTTCCTTAGTGATACCACCTGGGAAACCCAAGGAGGGTTCACTATGAGTCAGGTCCCACTCGACTGCACATCATAACAACAACAACAAATAAAACATGAAAAAAAGTATAAAACTTTGAAAAAAATAGCTTGAAAAATCTATGAATACTAAGTCTTTATCATAAACCCTTCTGAGGGAATTATTACAAACTAGTTCTTCCTACACAAAGTTTCAATGAAATACATTTGTGTGGAAGGAGGAAATTCTAACACTTAGAAGTGTGTACAGACCAAACCAAGTAGAAGTGCCATCGAGTACGACCTGACTCATAGTGACCCCTCCTTGGGTTTTCAAGGCAGTATCACTGTGGAAGTAGATTGTCCTATCTTCCTTCTGAGGAGTGACTGGTGGATTTGAACCCCAACCTTCTGGTTAGCAGTCAAGTGCCTTAGGCACTACACTACTAGACTCCTAAAAGTACTGGCTGTCTTTAAATTTTCTTTCCCTTGTTCCTTAATATTAGACCTTATGAAGTGATTGTCTCAAATCCAAAAATTATGCTTTCCAGAATGTATTGAAAATTAAGGAGCCAAAGGTACAAGCTAAGTCACTAACCAGGACTTCCAGGAAGTGGAATGATTTAACTAGAAGCCAAACTCCTTTTTGCTCTTCTTCCTTGAAGCTTCTTGACACTAACTCAACTCACTGCCATCAAGTCAGATCCAACTCATAGCAATACCTCCTTGGGTTTCTGAGGCAGTGTCACTATGGAAGTAAATTGCCCAACCTTCCTTCTGAGGAGTGGCTGGTGAGTTTGAGTCACCAGCTAGCTGTCTGGTTAGCAGTCAAGTGCCTTAGGCACTACACTACCAGAAGCTGCTCCAGATCTCAAAAAAGTTGTCAAGAGCTCCAACAGCCATCTCATGAACATGGTCATATCACAAAATATAATTCAAGAAACCAGGAGTTGAGAGTCTTCCTACTCTATTTTCTATTTCACTGTTGCTTTGATTAATCAGGATGCTTGGGAGATCCATATAAATTGGAGGATTAATTTTTCTATTTCTGTAAAGAGAGAAGGTGTATGTTTGAGAGAAATTTCATTGAATTTATAGATTTCTTTAGGTAGAATTGACATCTTGACAATATTGAATTTTCTGATTCATGAGCATGAAATAGTCTCCCATTTATTTGGATTATTTTTTATTTATTTTAATACTTACAGTTTTACAGTTTCCTGTGTACATGTCTTTCACTTCATTACCAAAAGTTATTCTTAGACATCTTATTATTTTAGAAGATATTGCAAAGGGTATTTTTTTTCTTAGTATTCTTTTTAGTTTGTTCATTATTATTGTGCAAAAGCTCAAACAATTTTTGTGAGCATCAAAAACTATTTCCTTGAAATAACCTTTGAATTTCCACACTTAAACCAGAATTTTAAAGAATTATCTATGTGAGGTCAGATTGACAGTCAGCAACTCAAATGGTTGAGTGGGAAACTTAGGAAGCAGTGACTTTAAGATAATGATGGTGGGGTAATAGGGAGAGGATAGAGACAATGGTAGCACTACTTGAAGTATGTAAAGAATGTCACTGAATTGAATGTGTAAAAATTTTTCAATGGTAAAGTGTAGTTCTCTCTCTCTCTCTCTCTCT
>NW_006922253.1:344791-347161 GCF_000298275.1 Orycteropus afer afer | reverse complement strand
TATCACAACGGAAGTAGATTGCCACATCTTCCTTCTGAGGAGTGGCTGGTGGGTTTGAACTGCCAGCCTTCTGGTTAGCAGTCAAGTGCCTTAGGCACTACACTACCAGAGCTCCTATATCATGGAAGTAAAAACTAATAATTGATGAGCAGAAAACCTATATGTGTCCACCAGCTATCAGAAATGACTTCATTTAACCTACTCTCTATTTTTTTCACAAGACAGAAATTCAAAACTCTGACTGGCTGATGTCACAGTTCTTTCAAATTTCTCTTACCCACATCCCCAAATCATCGTAATTACAGTTCAGAATACATCTTGAGGGAAGTTGTGACATGTCGGAATTTTCCTTAATGATCCATACTCTTGATAGAAATGAAATTTGTTATAGACATTGATGGGTCCCCAACTATCTAATTTCCTTGTAATAAGTTCTTATTGTCAAAAATCACATGAGTGTGTCTTATTTAAAATTCAAAATATCTAGTTTCATTTTTGTAAACATTTCATATAATATCACTAAGTCTATTCCCATAAGTGTGCTTAAATTGACAATGTCCTATATTTCTTAATGAAGAACATTTCAGAGACAATGTATTTTTATATTGGAATTGTCAAAAATCACATGAGTGTGCCTTATTTAAAATTCAAAATATCTAGTTTCATTTTTGTAAATATTTCATATAATCTCAGTAGTCTGTTCCCATAAGTGTGCTTAAATTGTCAATGTCCTTTATTTCTTTCTGAAGAACATTTCAGAGACAAAGTATTTTTATATTGGAATATAATTACAGATGTAAATTTCACTTTGCAATTCATTTTAAGGAAATCATTAGAAAAATTTTCATTACAACTTAGACTGCAATGATAAAATTCAAAATACTCATCTTTTTGCATTTAATCTGATTATAAAACTGAACCCAAAATTCCTATAATAATTCTAAAAAGAAAATTATTTACTATGAAATAAAATGTTAGCTAATTATAATCTGAATGTAAAATGTTATATATTAAACCAATAGACACAAATGTGTGTACTGGTAAGGCAGTCAAGGATGATAGAGCAAGGTGGACGCTGTGGCAAATCAAAGCATGCCGCTCCGTCAATGAAAGGTCTCATGAGTAGTGACTGGAGCCTTAAAAGCTTGTGAATGCCCATCTAAGGTGCAACTATTGTCTCTCCCCATCTGGGGAAAAGAAGAGTGAAGAAAAGGAAAAAAATGCAAGAAAACATTTAGTCAAAAAAGTAAAGAATCATGTTCACCCCAACCTCTGTGACCCAAGACTGGAAATAGGAGTTGCTCAGCTACCACAACTGACTTCTCTGAAAGGGATCATGATAGGAGGTCTAGGACAGAATAGGAGAAAAATCTAGAACAAATCTCAAAACCATAAAGAAGGCCAGACTGACTGCTCTAGTAGAGACTAGTGAAAGCTCTGAGACTGTGGTCTTTAGACACCCTTCAGAATGGGGAACTGAACTCAACCTCCATAGCTCAACACTCAGCCAAATGCTAGAGAGGCTTAGAAGGGAAAAAATAACACCAGGAAGGTGTGCACTCATTAGAACCATCACCTATATGAGACCCAATGGACAGTGTTTGCCCAGGGATAAAACTAAGAATGCAGAAAGGGACAGGAAAGAAGGACAAAGACAAATGGTAAGCACAAGGACAAAGTGGGAAAAGTGCTGGTACACTGCAGGGATTGCGATGAATGTCACAAAACAGAATGAGTATGAATTGCTAAATGGGGAATGAATTTGATCTATAAACTTCCACCAATATTAACTTTTTTAAAAAGGTGATAATATAAATGCCCTTTTAAGCACAAAGAATTTCTTTTAGAATTTTCACAGTGACTCTTTACATGATAACAATAACTGGAAGCACTCCATTTGAGCACTGACTAAAGAATAGATACACAATCGGTGGTATATTCAAATAATGGAATAATATGCAGCAAGAGAAATAATCGGTCTAAAGTGACATGAAGAAATAAAATCAAATCTCAGAAAATTAACATTGATTGATAAATGTTATGATGCAAAAATTATGGGCTACATAATGGAATTTTAATAAAGGTAATGAATGTGAATATCTGAACAATATAATTTTAGGATACATACATATTTAGTTCAACTGTCTTTAGCCATGATTTTTAAAGAAATTTAGGATTGGGATTACCTCTGAGAAGTAAAGGAATAGCATCAGAGAAGTGTCATCAAATAGTTTCAATGATACTGAATTCAGCGCAAACAGCTTCAACTACCCAGGGGCAGAATTCAGATATATGGGTGGCTATATCCTGAATCCTTGGAAGGAAGGTTGGGCAATCCTACTTCCATAGTGATACTGCCTCAGAAACCCA
>NW_006922253.1:343341-344288 GCF_000298275.1 Orycteropus afer afer | reverse complement strand
TATACCCACCAGTCACTTCTCGTAAAGAAGGTTGGGCAATCTACTTCTGTAGTGATAATGCCTCGGAAACCCAAGGAGGGGTCGCTATGAGATGGGTCCGATTTGACAGCATGTAACAACAACAACAACCTGGTCAGATACAGATCCATGAACAGTCTGATACAACACCTGTCTCATAAGATACAGACATTTGTGTGGTGAGACAAGGACCTACGTGGGATCCAATAAAAACATCTGGGTTGACAAATAAAACTCACATAGTAAAATGAAGACAGTTGCATGGTTGGAGATACACCAGAGTGTGGTCAGATAGAAATGTTTGTTTAATCAGATATATGTTTGTTTGCCATAAGATCCAGACTTTGTATGCACAGATACAGACCTGTGTGTGGTTGTGTACAGAATCATGTGTGGTAAAATAGGACAAAGATCCACATGTGTTTGGACACACAGACTCACTCACATGTATTTGGATAAAGATCCATGTGTGGTTGGACAGAGAGAAGCCTATAGCCAGGTAGAGACTTCTGAATGGTTTGATGCAGACTTCGATGTGCTCAGAAACAGATTCAGGTCGTGGTCAGACACGGATTCATTTAAGTGTTTCCATACTGACCCATGTGTGGTCACATACAGGTCCTTGATGTTCAAATATACAGCCATATGTGATTTTGTGCATACTCAGGTGTGGTCACGTACAGGTCTACTTTTGTTTGGAAACCGCTGCGTGGGTGGCTTTGCGGATTGACCAGTAACTCATGCTAGCAAAACACATTGAGTTCTATCAGATCCACTCAATGAAAATGTGAATCAAAAGTAAAAATAATTCCCTTTGTAAATAAGAAAAACAAAATGCAAGTTCTATGCACACTGTAATGACTTGGGTACAAATTTCCACTGAGACTTATAAAACAAATCTTCACCACACATCTCTTATTCTGGATGGG
>NW_006922253.1:312121-318876 GCF_000298275.1 Orycteropus afer afer | reverse complement strand
CTAACCAGAAGGCTGGCGGTTCAAACCCACTAGGCACTCCTCGGAAGGAAGGTTGGGCAATCTACTTCCTTAGTGATACTGCCTCAGAAACCAAAGGAGGGGTCACTATGAGTCGGGTCCGACTCGATGGCAAATAACAACACCAACAACAACTGTGAAAAAGGATTACATTTATTTAGAAAATTGCTGTTGTTGTTGTTGTTATGTGCCGTCGAGTCACCCCCAACTCATAGCAACTCCTCCTTGGGTTTCCGAGGCAATATCACTATGGAAGTAGATTGCCCAACCTTCCTTCCAAGGAATGGCTGATGGTTTGAACCGCCAGCCTTCTGGTTAGCAGTCAAGTGCCTTAGGCACTATGCTAAACTTCAGAAAATCATCTATCAGCTAAAATAAATTTCTGATATTAACTGTAGCATAAATCATCACATAAAACATAACTCTATTGACTCAACAGAACCATTCTGTACCAAAAAAAAAAAAAAAACCATATCTACCTAAGAAATAAAAATCTTAAATATATATCTTGAAAAGAATTTATCATTGGACATGTGTCCATATGTGTGGAAATAATTTTCTATAATTAAATAATTACAGACTATGGAATTGACTCCATAGCAATGGATTTGGAGGATTGTTCTGTTTTCCAGGAAACACCATTTTTTTGTAAAAAGTAGCTGATGCATTTGTCTCCCTCTTCATTTTCTTTTTGTGCTCCAAAGCTTTTTCATGGCATTTCTCATCTCTGCATTTCTCAGAGTATAGATTAAGGGGTTCAACATAGGGGTGATGACAGTGTAAAACAAAGACAAGAATTTATCAATGGGTAAGGTGTAAGGAGGTCTCAAATACAGAAAAATACAGGGGACAAAGAAGAGGACCACCACAGTGATGTGGGAGCCACAGGTGGACAAGGCTTTGTGCCTCCCTTCCTGATTAAGATTCTTCAGGGAGTGCAGAATGACCCCATAGGAGATGAGTAACAGCAAAAAGATGATCACACTTATTACCCCATCGTTGGCACTTACACAGAGACCAATGACATCGGTATCGGTGCAGGCAATTTTTAACAAGGGGTACATGTCACAGGCAAAGTGGTCAATAACATTGGTACTACAGAATGGAAGGCTGTAAACAAAGAGAAGGTGAACTCCCGCATGCACGAAACCTCCAACGCAGGCCACCAGCTGCAGCAGAACACACACCCGTTGGTTCATGATGGTCATATAATGCAGGGGCTTGCAGATAGCCACATAGCGGTCGTAGGCCATGACCACCAGAAGTAAAACCTCAGCTCCACCGAATAAGTGTTCTATAAAAAGCTGAGTCATGCAAGCTTGGAAAGATATGGTGTTCTTCCCATAGAGTAAGTCTATAATCATATTTGGGGTAAATGTAGTAGAATAAGCAGCATCCATAAAGGCGAAGTAGCCAAGAAAGAAATACATGGGGGCATCCAGGGTTCGACTGATCACCACAGTCACCACAATAAGAAGGTTACTCACCATTGTCATGATATACACAAGCAAGAACACAGCAAATAGTATTTTCTGACCTTGGAGACTCTGAGTGAGGCCCAAGAGGATGAACTCAGTCACATTGTTCCTTTGTTCCATATGTTTTTCCATATGTTCTTCTGTGTGTCCTTATTTCAGAGTTCAGGACAAACTTATATGTAAATATAATCAGGATTAATTACTTTTTAAAACCTTTAGCTAATTTGTTTGTTTATCTAACAAACAGACATTCTGTTTTGTTATATTTCATCACTGTCCAAGATTATAAGAATATAAGACTTTTTAAACATGGTCCCTGACCTCAATCATCTTATCATATAATGAGAGACAAACGAGCAATTAGAAACTTACATGGAAGAAGAACAGAATTTTACATAAATGGGATTTTACATGTTCTGGTTACCTAGTGCCACTCTGACAGAAATATACTGCAAATGGAATGCTTGAACAAGAGTTTATTTTCTTACAGTTCGGGAGGCTTGAAGTCCAAGTTCATAGTGCCAGGCTCTAGGGGCTAGGTGAAAGCCCCTCAACCTTGGACTTCAGCTCTGCCTCCTGCTCCTGGCCCACTGAAGCTAGAAGCTTTCTACACTCAGACAGCTGCTGGCTGCTGAGGCTGACAAGCCCAAGGTTGATAAGTAAAAAGGCATGGTCCTGATGTTACCAAACCACATGGCAGGCCATTAATTCAAGTCCATTGAAAGTCCCTAGGTCGGCAGATCATGGTAGGCTGATAAACAACACAACTACATGCAGGGTTCAAGTGTGCCATAAGCTAGAAACCATTCCCAAAGCTGCTTCTGATATATGGGAAGGAGACTACATCCCTAAAGTAGCTACTCAGCTGCTTGTGGTAGATTCCACCATGGAGCTGATTGCCAGTCTCATTATGGGGAGTAACCACCACCAGCTGCCCAGTCACTCAACCAGGCCCAGCCAAATTGACACAAACTTAACTACCACAATTCCACCCCTTGTCAAATTGGCACCTGTACAGATCTTAAGTGGGTGATATCTGTACAAATCTCCTTCACTGGGTGGCTCTAGTCCCCTAGTTCCTGAGTGGTGACCTCACCCCCTTGGCCTGATAGGCCCTGTTTCTCTTCCTCCTTCTTTTCCTCTTGGGCATGGCCCCTCAGTCTTGGGCAGTGGCTATGGCTCCATCCCCCTGGCTCACATGAATGAGCAGCCCCACACTCCAGAACCCAGTTAGTGAAGGTCTGGCTCTTTGAAACTTAAGGTGACTGTAATGGTTCCAACCCAAAGGACATAGTCCTACCCTTGAGTCTGAGGCAACTCTACTTCCTATTTCCTTGGTCTCTCCACTTCTGTCAAAAATGCCTAAGGGCTACCCACTCTGCCAGGAATCTTCCTGCCCAAAGGATACTTATCTTTCTTGCTCCATGGAATGGCCAAACTGCTGCTCCATCTCATGACGGTCTCTTTTACCAATTAAAGTCTGAAGGCAAACCACTCTGCCAGGAAGCTGCTTACCAAATGGCATCCAGCTTTCTCCTCTGTGGATTGGTAAGGCAGTCACTGTCTCATGCCAGTCTCTGGGCTCTGCTCCTGCCATCCCTCATGGTGGTCTCTCTGCTGGTGTCTCTCATGCTCGTATCTTTCTGCCAGTGTCTCTCTGCTGGTGTCTCAGTGCAGGGATCTTGAGGTGAGGACACACTTCACTCCTGTTTCTACATTTTAGGTATCTGTCAGAGCAGCACTCCACTCCTGGTACCAAATGTGTTAGTCTGGGTTCTCTAGAAAAGTGAAACCAGTAAAGCTTGGAGAGAGAGAGAGAAAGAGGGAAAAAAAAATTATCTTAGGAAAATGGCTCACGCACTTATAGAAGCTGGCAAGTCCCAAGTTCTCGGATCAAACGTCAAGCTGGAGGCTTTTCCTGATTCACGCTGCAGGGGCTGACGTGCTCAAGGTTAACAGCTGTTGACTCTGACAAATGACGAATCCAAGATCACCAGGCAGAAGGTGGATTGTCTGCTCACAGACAGTTGTAGGCAGCACAACAGGATCCAGATCCACGAAAGAGTGACTCTTTTTTCCCAGAATGTCCATAAATATATCGGAAGCAGGCCACACTCCTAGGGAAACTCCCTTTAAATGAATTGACTACTCACAATATGTACATCTGATCTCATTATGGGAATAATCTACATCCGGACTGCTCAGAATTGTGGTGCAGCCAAGCTGACACATAACTCCAACTATAACAGCACAGTACCTTTACATATGGGAGAAAATATAATCGTATGTATATAGTAATGTTACAAATAAAAATAATAGATAATGGTTTAATGTAAAAATAAAGGAATATTTATTTAATATTCACTTTCATGTAATAAAGGAAACTATTTTCCATAGTCTAGGAATGGCAGAATATTTTTATCTAATAACTGTAATCCCAAATGGATGTACTTCACAATTTCAAAAATTGGTACTTACAAGGTACTGTTCAGGAATAGGCAAGAAACATGAGACTATGTATAATACAATTACAAAAGAAAATAAATAGAACAACATGTGTGTGGGGAAATATAGAAAGATAGAATTTATTGTTTAAATAGTTCACTTCTATGCTTGTGCTGTGTGTTCAGTAGTAAAAAAGATGAGAGGAGAGATTCCAAGAAAAAAAAAGAAAGAAGGCTGGGCACAAGAACACATGCACACACACCAATACACAGTATGGTAAACATTATTAATAATAATCAATCCTGATATCTTAAAAACAATCTCCTTATGATATCCTCTTATTCTATAAGTGTCCACTGAGATTTGCTTCTATTTCTGACTCAGAATTCTGCCAAACCTCCTGTTCACAGTGTGGCTTGTCTGTTCTTTAGCTAGGGTCAAGTCATCTGTTTATACACTAGATCCCATTCTCTTTATACCTCTTAAAACAGAGCTCCTGAAATTGTTTCCTCCTTCTCCCACATTAACAATTTACTTCTCTAGACTCCCTCATTGCATGTGTACAGTATAATATCTCCATGGTTTAAATATTTTATTCTTCAATTCCACATCTCTTTCAAGAAAATAACCCCATTCTCTTTTCTTTATAGAAATACCTTCAGTTTGCTAAGTCTGTTTTTCAGTTCAGTCCCTTTCTTAGCCAATGCAGCACTTCTATAAATTGAAGTAATAACTTGTTTGCATTAAGTATCACATTAGGTGCTTGAAAAACACTCATTCAAGTTTTTATTCTCTAATTATTAACAGATTTAAATACAATGCTTACAGAGCAGTTCCATTGATCCTACGTGATATTTCCAAGTGTCTGTCCATTCAAATATCTCTCAAATAGTTACCCTTGAAATTTGTTTCTAAGAATATGAATGTTAGAGAAGGAAAACATATTCTAGATTTTATAATATGAAAATGTCCATATTTATAGATCACAACAGATCTCTAACATGGATGATTTCAGAATTACTTAGAAGAATTTATAAAAGACAATGACTTTCCAAGTCACACTCCCAATGTATTCTTGCATAACATAAAGCTTGACCTTTCTTAGATATGAAACCATTTGCTGGGTCACCTGCATAATGATGAGACATTTGCTCCAAGTTTTGGATTGTCCTAATAAAGTACCTCCACTCACTAATGACATCTCTATGCACATGGAGTCAGATAGTAGGACATACATCGTCAGACCTAGAAATGTTCCATGTAGCCAAGACTTTCCATGCTTCAGGTTATCTGCCTCATCTCAGTTTTAGAGAAAAGTATTACCTTTTAAATGATCAGAATTTTTAATGCAATTGTAAAAAATGTCCTCTAACCCAAAGAAGTCTGAACCTTGAATATACACAAAGAGAGGAAAAAAAAAAAAAAAAAAAAACATTGCTGATATAATTTGTCCTAAAAAAAAAAAAATTACATAACCAATAAAAGGTTAAAAATTTAAGAAAGTAAGCTGTGTGGGAGAGAGTTGTGAATTATTTAAAGATATTGCAGATTGGGTCTTAAAAGTGAAGGAGGCTTTGCAACATCTTTATTCTCAATATTTATAGTTCCTGGACTTCATACAGCATAGTTGAACTATATGGTTCACCTGAAGGATGGAGCATAATTTCCATATTCATATTTTGCTATCCTTTGAATCCATCATTTCATTTCCAGAAAAAATCAGTCATATAAAGGCTCATAGAGACAAATACACTCTGTGGTAAGAGTAAGAGTCTTTGAATACTTTATTTACATTTGAGCTATGACACATATTGTTGAGTCATATAATTGGTGCATCTCAAAGGGTGATTCTTCTATAATTAAACTCATTGGGACCTTAATCATAATTCTGAGAGTAGACTCCTCATCTCCAAAGATGCCATTAGCATAATTATCAACATGGAGTAGGACTTGCAGAACCAGGTCTTCAGGGGAGAAAAATCATAAAAGAATAACCTAAGGTCAAATCACCAAAAAGGAAGAGTCTAAGTTATGGAGAATGAAAATATGTAAATTCTCTCATATTAAGCATGGCCTTCAAAATAGGCAAAACTGCTAAGTGTGTAATTTTAAATTATCTCTTTGCATATTACATTGGAACTCACTTCCAGAGGATCTACAATGTAGATTTCAGAACAAGTCATTGAAAACTTGATCCACATGCATATAAAACCATGTTCTTCAAAAACATATGTTGAAATTCTAACTCCTATGCCTGCAAATGTAATTCCATTTGTAAATATGGTCTAAGGAAATATCACCAGTTAGGTTAACATGGCTCAGACTGGAGTAAGGGTGGGTCCCATTGGTATTCTTATAAATGAGGAAAAGACACAAATACACATACAGAGAAATAGAAGATATCATGCTACCAGAAGGTAAGATAAATTCTCTGTCAAAGCCTCAGGTCAAAGCCTGTGTTCTTGGACTGTCAGCCTCCAGAGCTGTGAGACAATTTCTGTTATTTAAGGCCACCTATTTTGTAGTATTTTGTTTGGCCTCACTAGGAAAATAATACATCCCTCTAGCAATAAGAGTCTTGAGTTTGTCACAGAAAGAGTTTCAGACAGGAAAATCGTTAAACTCTAAATTGAACATAAAAAAAGTATAGAACATCGAAAAGAAGAGCTTGAAAGTCTATGAATTCTAAATCCTTGTTATGGACTGTTTTATTTTTTTTTTTTAATTTAATTTTATTTATTGTGATTTGGGTGAAGATTTACAGAGCAAATTCACTTTCCATACAGCAGTTCACATATACTTTGTCTCATGTCA
>NW_006922253.1:307042-311556 GCF_000298275.1 Orycteropus afer afer | reverse complement strand
CATCTAGATGGCAGCTTGCTAGCTTTTAAGATCCCAGTCGCTACTCGCCAAAGTAGGAGGTGGAACAATGTTTTGTATAGTATGTTATGCCAATGTCATGGACTGTTTTTAAGATTCTCACACTGAGACATGTCCCAAATTTCCTTAAGGATCCTCAGTCATGACAGAAATGTAATTTGTTATAAACATTGATGGTTCCCCCACTATCTAATTTCCTTGTGTAATAAATTCCTGTTGTCAAAAATCACATGAGTGTGTCTCATTTCCAATTCAAAATATCTAGATTCATTGTTGTAAACATTTCATACAATTGTACTACTCTGTGTCCATAATTGTACTTAAATTGTCAATTCTGAAGCACATTTCAGAAATGAATTATTTTTATGTTGGAATATAATTATAGATGTAAATTTCACTTTGGAATTCATTTTAAGGAAATTGTTAGAAAAATATTCCTTATTATTTATACTGTGATAAAAATTTTAATGCAATCATATCTTTGCATTAAATCTGACTATAAAACTGAACCCAAAATTCCTATAGTAATTCTAAAAGGATAATTATTTACTGTGGAATGAAATGTTAGGTAATTATACTCTGAATGTAAAGTGTTACATTAAACCAATAAAGACAAATGTGTACTGGTAAGGCAGTCAGTTAGACACAATAGGACAAGGTGGACGCTGTGGCAAACCCGAGCATGCCGCTCCATCAATGAAAGGTCTCACAAGTAGTGACTGGAGCCTGAAAAGCTTGTGAGTGGCCATCTAAGGTCCAACTGTTGTTTCTCCCCATCTGCAGAAGAGTGGAGAACATGAAAAAAATCCAAGAAAACTAATATCCAAAAAGCTAAAGGAACATGTGAACTCTAGCCTCCATGACTCTAAGACAAGTACAACTAAGGAGTTGCCCAGCCACCATAGCTGATTTCTCTGAAAGGGATAATAATAGGAGGTCCTGGGCAGAACAGGAGAAAAATCAGGAACAAAACTAAAAATTATAAAAAAAAAAAAAAGACCAGACTGACTGGTCTAACTGAGACTGATGGAAGCCCTGAGCCTAAGTCACTTAGATCCCCTGCCAGCTGGTGAAATGAACTCAACTTCCATGGCTCAGCATTCTGCCAAATGATAGAGCCACTTATAAGGTAAAAAATAATACCAGGAACATCTGCACTCATTATAGCAATCAACCATATGAGACCAAAAAGGCGGTTATTTGCTCAGGGATAAAACTAAGAATGCAGAAAGGGATAGGAAAGAAGGACAAAGACAAATGGGAAACACAGGGAGGAAGTGGGAAGAGTGCTGGTACATTGCAGGGATTGCAATGAATGTCACAAAACAGAATAAGCATGAATTGTTGAATGGAAAATCAATTTGACATGTAAACTCTCACCCATATCAAAATTTTTTTTTTAAAAAAAGCAATAATGTAAATACCCTTTTAAACAGAAAAGAATTCCAGAATCTTCACACTGACACTGTACATGATAACAATAACTGGAAAAAATCCACTTTGTTTCCAAACTAGAGAATGGATATATAACCTGTGGTGTACTCAAATAATGGAATAATATGCAGCAGGAGGTATAATGGGAGTAAACCTACAATCAGAAATAAAATAAAATTTCAGAAAATTAACATTGAATGATAAATGTTAAGATGCAGAAAACTATGGCTATACAATATAATTCTGATACAGATAATGAATGTGAAAATCTAAACAATATACTTTAAGGATACATACATATTTAGTTGAACTGTTTTTAGCTATGGTTTCTAAAGAAATTTAGGATTAGGGTTACCTCTGAGAAGAGGTGGAGGAATGGCATCAGAGAGGTGCCATCAGATAGTATCAATGACATCGAAAATATTCTAGATAAGAGACCACTAGATTTATAAATAAATTACATATGTTGTTAGATAAGCATGAAAAATTAAACACTAGATTTTAAAAATAAGCGAAGTTCTAAAATATTTCCTTTAGTTCAAAAAGTAATCTTTCATTAAACATCGATGATGTTCCATGTTACGTGAGGAAATTCTCTTTCCTGGTTTTGGGATGTTCATTGGATTGGGCTGCAGACTAAGCTTTCTACGTAAAATTGAAAAACAAAATTTTCATTTTCCCAAAACAAAACATTACTCAGTCTATACCTAAAGAATATTTAAGTCTAATACAACTGTTAAGGAACATACTGCTTATGCAAATGACTCATTTATCTCCATAATTTCATGAAGATGAAATCAGAAGCTCTACCTACTGTTTAGAATGGCAAAAAAAAAAAAAAAAAAAAGCATATAACAACTAATGAGGAAAACATAAGATATGTTTATAACTTAGTTTAGCGTGATTTCCAAATCCAAAAAAAAAAAAATAGCATCTGTTCTCTAGTCAAGAACTAGAGCTAATTTTATTCATCAAACACATCCCACCTATCAAAATTTATCACTGATAGTGTTATTAACCAAACACAGTATCATGTCCCATCCAAATATGTGGAACTGCAGATACATAAACATTGGAGGAATAGATGTAATCTTGTTGTTGTTGTTATGTGCTGTCGAGTCGGACCCGACTCATAGCGACCCCTCCTTGAGTTTCCGAGGCAGTATCACCACGAAAGTAGATTGCCCCATCTTCCTTCCAAGGAGTGGCTGGTGGGTTTGAACCACCAGCCTTCTGGTTAGCAGTCAATCTTATATATATTTAAAAATCTCTTTTGTGATTTATTAGAAACATACCAGGATGTATAAATATTGAATTTGTGCATAAGATAAAGGGAAAGTTGAAGATCTATTTTTAACAACATTATTCTGCTTTAGGTGAAAGCTTGCACAGTAAATCAGTTTACTACTCAACACTTCATTCACCAATTGGTCCTGAACATTGCTTGCAATCCCTGCGGTGCATCAGCACTCAGCCCATTACCATCCTGGCTTCCTTGTTTCCATTTATCCAGTTTCCCTCTCCCTTCCTGCCTTCTGGGCTTTGTTTTTGGGAAAATGTTGCCCTTTTGGTCTCATATTCTTGATTGTTGTAAGGCACACATTCCTCATGGTTGTTACTGCTTATTCTGTAGGTCAGTCTATTATTTGGTTGAGGGGGGCCTGCAGGATTGGCTTTAGTATTACCTTAGAAGGCTTACATAGGACAATAGTCTCAGGGTGTCTCCAGTCTCTATCAGTGCAGTCTTGTCTTTTTTTTTTTTTTTAAATGAAATTGAGTTTTATTCCATATTCTTCTCCTATTCTAACCAGGACTTTTTGTTGTGACCTTGATCAGAGCAATTGGTAGTGGTAGCCAGGGATAATATAGTTCTGGTCTTACTCTGCAGGAGACTGGGGTTCACATGGGCCATTTGTGCTTTGGATTAATTGCTTTTGGGAGTTTTTTTTTTTTTTTTCCCCCCACTCTTCACTCATTGGGAAGAGACAAACAGTATCTAGACAGCTACTCAAAAGCTTTTATACTCCAAGATGCTCCTCACCAAACTGGGATACACAGCAGTGCCTTGATGTTCTGTTATGCCAACTAATGAAAATATACCATAAAACCATGGTCCTTTCCCTTCAAGCCCAACAGTTCAGTCCCCACAGGTGTTTGGCTGTATCTAAGAAGCTTCTTTCCATACGTGTGTCCCCTACGTGCTTTATAACATGTAGGAATATACATGTATCATATACAAACTTGTATGGAGTTGTTGTTAGGTGCCTTTTGAGCCATCTCTAACTCATAGCAAGCCTATGCACAGCAGAACAAGAAACTATCCAGTCTCGTGCAAGCCTCATGATCCTTGCTATACCTGAGCCCATGATTGCAGCCACTGTGTCAATCCATCTCATTGAGGGCCATCCCTCCACTTTATGAAGCATGATACCCTTCTACAGGGAATGGCTCCTTCTGACAACATGACCAAAGTAGATGAGATTAAGTCTGGCCATTCTCACTTCCAAGGAGCATTCCAGCTGCACTTCCTCCAGGACAGATTTATTAGATCTTTTAACATTCCATGGTACTTTCGGTATTCTTTGTCAGCACTACAACTCAAAAGCATCAACTTTTCTTTGGTCCTCCTTACTCATTGTCAGCTCTCACATGCATAAGAGTCCATTGAAAATACTATGGCTTGTGTCAGGTACACCTTAGCCCTCAAGGAGACATCTTTGTCCTTCAGCACTTGAAAGCAGTCTTTGGCAACAGATTTGCCCAATACAACACGTCTTTTGATGTCTTGACTTCTCTTCCATTGGTGTTGATTTTAAAACCAAGTAATATGATATCTTTGACAACTTCAATCTTTTCTTCATTTATCATGAAGCTGTTTATTGGGCCAGTTGTGAAGATTTTGTTTTCTTTATATTGAGATGTAATCCATACTGCAGACTGTAGTCTTTAATCTTCATCAGTAAGTGCTTCAAGTAATCTTCACTTTCAGCAAGCAAAGATGCGTCATCTACATATGTCAGATTCTTAATGAGTCTTCTTCCAATCTTGATGCTATGTTCTTC
>NW_006922253.1:291553-305862 GCF_000298275.1 Orycteropus afer afer | reverse complement strand
GCACAGAAATACCTTACCTAAAATAGTTAGAAACCACAGTTGGTGGCTTCGGCCCACCAGACAGAGCCAATCAAGTAGGAACAACTAGCAACTTGGAAAATGTCAACCAATCCTGTAATTTTCCAACTGAAACTTCCTTGTTCCCGTTGAGACCCCTATAAAGACCCCATTACCCCTGAGTTTGAGACTCTCAATCCTGAACTGCTGTGTCGGTGACAGTTGAGGGTCTGAGCTTGAGCTTGAATGAACAACCCCTATGCTTTTGCAGTGGAATTGGCTCCTTGGTGGTTTTGGGGGATTCAAGATCTGGGCACAACAGCTGCTCTTTAAAATCTTCTGTTTAGCTCCTTTTTCTTATCATTTCTTCCATTTGCATTAGCTACTTTCACTCAACAGCAAGTTTCAGAGTCTCTTCTGACATCTATTTTGGTATTTCTTCCTTTATTGTCTTTTTAATGACCTCTTGCTTTCTTCATGGATGATGTTCTTGATATCATCCCACAATTCCTCCAGTTTTTGGCCATTGGTGTTCAATGCATCAAATCTATTCTTTAAATGGTCTCTAAATTCAGGAGGGATGTTATGAGAGTTGTATTTGGCTCTCATGGACTTTTTTTAATCATCTTCAACTTCAAGTTGAACATGCATATGAGCAGTTGATGGTCTGTTACACAATCAGCTCCTGGCCTTGTTTTGGTTAAAGATATTGAACTTCTCCAACCCCTCTTGGCACAGATGTAGTCAATCTGATTCCTGTGTATTCCATCTGGTGAAGTCCACATGTATAGCCCTCACTTATGTTATTGAAAAAAGATATTTGCAATGAATAAGTCATTGGTCTTGCAAAATTCTTTCATGTGATCTCCAGTGTTATTTCTATCACCAAGGCCATATTTTCCAACTACCAGTAACTCTTCTCTGTTTCTGACTTTTGCATTCCAGTCACCAGTGATAATCAACACATTTTGATTTCATGTTTGGTCAATTTCAGACTGTAAAAGTTGGTAAAAACTTTAATTTCTTCATCTGTGGCTTTGGTGGTTGGTGCAAAGATTTGAATAATAGTATTAACTGGTCTTCCTTGTAGGCATGCGGCTGTTATCCTATCACTGACAGCATTGCACTTTAGGACAGATATTTAAACAGTCTTTGTGATGATGAATGCCATATAATTCCTCTTCAATTTGTCATTCCCAATGTAGTAGGTCATATGGTTGTCTGATTCAAAGTGGCCAAAACCATCTATTTCATCTCACCAATGCCTAGGGTATCAATCTTTATGCATTCCATTTCACTTTTGACAACTTCCAATTTTCCTAGATTCATACTTCGTACATTCCATGTTCCAATTATTAATGGATGTTTGCATCTGTTTCTACTCATTTGGAGTCATGCTACATCAGCCAGTGGAGGTCCTGAAAACTTTACTCTATCCATATCATTAAAGTCATCTTTAATATGAGCAGTCAGCTCTTCCTCAGTTAAATTTTGAGTTTCCTCCGACCTGATGGGCTCATCTTCTGACACTATATCAGACAATGTCAGGGATATTCATAAAGTTTTCCAGTAATATATCAGACAATGCTTCACTGCTATTCATAAGGTTTTCACTGGCCAATTGTTTGAGAAATAGATGGCCCCTTCCTTCTTCTGAGTCTGTCTTAGTCTGGCAGCTCTGCTGGAACCTGTCCACCATGGGTAACCCTGCTGGCATTTTGCAACATGGTGGTATAGCCTCCAGCCTTACAGTAACACATAATCCACCAGAGGGTGACAAATTGACAGACAAGTTCATCTCCCTTGGTTTTTCCTAACCCCTCTGTGCCCACCTAGCTCAGGCCTCAGCCTTAAAATAGATTTGTCCCCAAGCAAAAAGCAGTACCTTAGCCCCACGTCCACCTACCCCGTGCTCCAGCCTTTAATAGAGCTTCCCCAAGCAAAAAGCAGCCCTCAAGCCTGCACCAACCTATCTTGGGCCCTGACCTTAAATAGAGCTGCTCCCAAATGAAAAGCAATCTCCAAGCCCCATGCCCGCCTACCTCGGGCCCCATCCTTAAAATGTATGTAGGTGCACCCACAACTATATATGTACGTGTACTTAAGTGTGGTCCCATACAACATATGACACATACATATCTACTTATCTATCCACTCACACATTGCTGTTTGTTATTACTGTTGTTGTAAGATTGTATATGTTAAAGTATTTACCATAGTTGTTCTTTATTCTTGCAGACCTCTCAGTGTCTTCCTTTGCCTTGTTTACAATGGCGGACTTCCCTCCATATTGTGCACCACCTTTTCCTTCACCAGAATTAACACATCTACTATAGTTAATAGGAGTTATGGTGGCACAGTGGTTAAGACATTTGGTTACTAAGCAAAAGTTCTTTGGTTCAAATCCACCAGCTGCTCCACAGAAGAAAGGTGAGGCAGTCTGCTTCCATAAATATTTACAGCCTGACAAACCCAATGGGAGTTGCTATGAGTCTGAATTTACTCAATGGCAATGAGTTTTGAATTACTCCGGTTAGTGATTCTCCTTCCCTCTTCCTCCCGTGTTTGGTCACTATTAAATAATATTTCTTTTGGTGTATATAACTTCTCTTCACATTTTATAATTGTAGTCTTATACAATATGTGTCCTTTTGTGTTTGACTTACTTCACACAGCATAATGTCCTCCAGATCCATCAGTGTTGTCAAATGTTTTGTGGATTCATTATTTTTCTTTATCATTGTGTAGTGTTCCATATACCATAGTTTGCTTATCCACTCATCTATTAATGGGCAGTTAGGTTGTATGAATATTTTTGCTATTGTGAATAGCATTCCAATGAACATGGTTCTGCATATTCCAGTTTGTGTCCTGGCTTTTATTTCTGTGGATATATAAGTATTACTGGTATTGCTGAAGCATATGGTATTTCTATTTCTGTCTTTTTATGGAAATTCTATACTATTTTACACAGAGATTATATCATTTAGCAATCTCCCCGGAAGAGTATAAGAGTTTCAATCTCCCCACAACATCACCAAAACTTGTTCTTTTATGTTGTTTTGATCAGTGCCATTTTTGCCAGGTTGAGATAGTATCTCATTGCAATTTTATTTTATTTTTAATTTTTTATTGAAACTGGGTAAACAAATTATGGAACAAAATCATTTTCCATTCAGTATTTCATAAATATTCTCTTTGGACTTTTGATTTCCATCTCTGTACTGGGTGATGTTCATAATCATCTCTTCAAATGTTTTTAGCTGCCTTGATGTCTTCTTTGGGAGTGTCTGTTCATGTCCTTTGTCCACTTTTAATTGAATTGTATTTTTTAATTTTAGAGATTAGATCCTTTTCAGATGTCATTGCCAATTTTTTTCTTTTTTTTTTTTTTTTGGCCTGGACTGAAGGTTTCTCTTTTTATTCTTTTGCTGAAGTCTTTTGATAATGATAAGTATTTAATTTTTAGTAGATGACAATTATCTAATTTGTTTTACTGCAGTTTGTACACTTACATATGAGTGACATTCTATTTATGTCATAGATTAGGGCACTTAGCTTTGTCACTCCTTTTTCTTGTATAAATTTTATAGTTTTAGGTTTGTGACTTACGGTTTTGAATTACTTTTAAAAATTATATTAGGTGTGGATCTTGCTCCATTTTTCTCTACAAAGGAATATCCAGTTCAATCATTTGTTAAAGAGATTTTCTTTTCCACATTTAATGGATTTCTACCTTTTGTTTAGTATCAGCTGTCCATAGCTGGGTGGATTTATTTCTGGACTTTCAATTCTGTTCATTGGTCTACATATCTGTCATTGTTCCAGTACTAAGCTGTTTTGAATACTGTTGTTGTATAGTACATCCTGAGGTTAGGAAGTGTGAGGTTTCCTACTTTGTTCTTCTTCAATAATGCTTTAGATATACAGGGCCCTTTTCCTTTCTATTTCAGTTGGTGATTAGTTTTTCCATTTCCTTTAAAGGATGCTGTTAGAATTTGAATGGTATGTGTTATATCTATAGATAGTTGTGGGTCGTATTGAGAAACAGAAGTAATCTTAAAAGCACATAACACATGATGCAGCTAAAACAAGCAAGTTTGTTGACAGAATAGTAAACAAGAAAGTTTCTAAACCACTATCTTAGTTTCAGCAATTTGTTCTAAGTATTGACCAAGTTGTTTTCTCATTAATTTTCATGATAGCAACTTTTCTAAAGTAACTTGTTTTTCTCTTTTTAAAAGAAAAAAGAAAGATTTCTTCTAAGTCACATTTCAATATATACTGACAAAAATAAAATTACAACGTGGGCTTAGCTTTATTTTTATTTATTACAGGAAAAATACCTATGCCTTTTATTCAGCCTCCAATATTTCTCTGTTGGATTAATTCTAACAACAAAGTATAATTTATTATACATTTTGTTTATCTTTGCATCAATAAAGAGAAATATTCTCACAAAATCTATTCAAGTGAGTAAATCATTCATTGTAATAATTTCCTGCCTATGTGTTGCTTTAGAATTAGAAATGGAATGTTCAATGTGGGTACACATTCTTCTTCTACCTGTGGTTAAGCTTTTGCTCCAGAGTTTTTCAATAACATTTATAATCTCAGAATTTCTCAAGGTGTATAATAGAGGACTCAACATGGGAGAGATAAATGCATAAACCATGGTCAGGGATCTTTCAAGGCGAAAATTGGAAAGAGGTCTAACATATACCTTCCGGTTAGCAGTCAAGTGCCTTAGGCACTACATGCCAGAGCACCTTTACATGAAACTACAGGGGACAAAAAAGACGGCAACATTGTGCTGTGGGAGCTGCAGGTAGACAAGTCCTTGCACCTCCCTTCCTGACTGTCAGTCTTCTAAAATTTTAGGATGACACCATAGGAGATTAATAGAAGTATAAAGATGGCTATAGAGGTGGGTTCACCATTGGTAAACACAGTGAAGCATATGAAATAGGTGTCAATGGAAGCAACTTCCAATAATGGGTATATGTCACAAATGAAATGATCAAGGACAGTGGAGTCATAGAAGGGGTGGCTGTATACTAAGAGAAGTTGTGCCAGATAGTACAAAAAGCACACAACCCAATCCACCACCAGCAACACAATGCAAACCTGTTGATTGATAATGATCTAGTAGTGCAGTGACTTACAGTTGGCCACATAGCAAAAATAGGGCGTTGCCACCAGAAAAAAGACCTTGGCACCTCCAAGTATTCTGAAACTTGCTCTTGAATGAATAAGGAATAATATTGCTAAGAAATTCCAGAACACTTAATTGTGCTTTTGAGGATCCTGTAGATAGACCAAAGTCAGTGTCTCTAAATGAACAAGGGTATACTGCATGGTTTAAAATCAGAAAAGATGTTGTCAGGGTTACATCCTTTTCACCATAGTTATTCAAACTGAATGCTGAGTGAATAATCCAAGAAACTGGACTATATGAAGAAGAATGTGGCATCACACTGGAGGAAGAGTCATTATGCAGATGACACAAACTTGCTTGCTGAAAACCAAGACTTGAAACACTTATTGATGAAGATAAAGTCTACAGCCTTCAGTGTGGATTACATCTGAAAATAAAGAAAACAAAAAACCTTAACAAGTGGCCCAATAAGCAACACTTTGATAAATAAGGGAGCTCTGGTGGCATGGTGCCTAAGGCATTTGTTTGTCTGCTAATCAGAAGGCTGGTGGTTCAAACTCACCAGCTATTCCTCAGAAGGAGGATTGGCCAATTTACTTCTGTAGAGATACTGCCTCAGAAACCCAAGGAGTGGTTGCTATGAGACAGAAATGACTCGACAGCAGTGAGTTTGAGCGAATATGATAAATAGAGAAAAGATTGAAGTTGTCAGGGATTTCATTTTTCTTGGATCTACCATCAACACCAGAAGGAACAGCCATGAGATCAAATGACCTACTGCAGTGGGAAAACCTGTTGCAAAAGACTCCTTTAAAGTTTTATAGAGCGAAGATAATACTTTGAGTACTATCATGTGCCGGACCTAAACTATGGTATTTTCAATAGCCACGAATGCATGTGAAAGCTGGATAATGAATGTCGTTGTTGTTAGGTGCTATTGACTCAGCTCTGACCCTTAGCGACCCTGTGGACAACAGAACAAAACATGTCTGGTCCTGCACCAGCCTCCCAATCCTTGCTATACCTGAGCCCATTGTTGCAGCCACTGTTTTTGCAGAGCCTTCCCCTCTTTTGCTGACCCTCTACTTTACCAAACATGACATCCTTCTCCAGGGAATGGTCCCTTCTGACAACATGACCTAAGAAGGTGGAACAAAGTCTGGCCATTCTCCCTTCCAAGGAGCATTCCAGCTACACTTCTTCCAGGACAGATTTGTTAGTTCTTCTGGCCATCCATGGTTTTTCAGGATGATGAATAAGAATGACCAAGGAAGAATTGTATTTGAATCGTGGTGTTGGTGAAGAATATTGAAAATACTGCGGCTTCCAGAAGAACAAGTCTGTCTTGGAAGAAGTACAGTCAGAATGCTTCTCAGAAGCCAGAATGGCCAGATTTCCTCTCATCTACTTTGGTCAGGTTGACCAAAGAGACCAATCTCTGGAGACGGGACTGCTTAGTAAAGTAAAGGGTCAGGAAAAAGAGGAAGACCCTCAGTGAGATGGGTTGATACGATGGCTGCAACGATGGGCTCAAGCACAGCAAGGATTGTGAGGACGGCGCAGGCCCTGGCAGTGTTTCTTCTGTTGTACAGAGGGTTGCTGGGAATCAGTGAGAATAGACTCAAAGGTGCCTGACAACAAAATCAACAACCTTTACAACATGATCTAGATTTTCAGCAGATATTTTTTAACTGAAGTTAACAGAACCATGTTTTTGTTGTTGTTGTTATGTGTCCTCGAGTCAGACCCAACCATAGCAATCACTAACTAGTATATTAGCAACTAGGAATTTTTCAAATCTCTTGGGGTGAGTTGGTTAGTATTTGGGGATAAAATAGACAATGTAAAGAAGGGTAGACAACAATGAAACATGGTTTGATATATAATGCTTCTTGGACACTGAGCACAGTCAAAATTAGAACTGCACTATGAAGATTCCAAAAGAATCATATTCAAAGAAAAAGTCCAAACTCAGTGTAAGAAGGTTGATGTTTTATTCATTTTCAAAATTTAGTCACAATCTGTTGTTGTTTACTTATTTTAATATAAAAGGATTAAACTGGATGATGTAAAATCCTTCCCAGTTCAAATATCTATTATACTATCAGTAAAACCCCATCTTATTTTATTCAGCTCCATATTTATATTTATATATTTATAACCGTTACCCCCCCCCAAAAAAAAAAAAAAAAAAACCCAAGCTCACTGCAGTAGAGTCAGATGAGACTCATAGAGACCCCTCCTTGGGTTTCCCAGGTGGTATCACTACAGAGGTAGATTGCCCAACCTTCCTTCCAAGGAGTGGCTTGTGGGTTTGAACTACCAGGCTTCTGGTGAGCCATCAAATGCCTTAGGCACTATGCCACAAACAACAATTTCCAAGCTAATCACTGTTATCTTAAAAATGCTAGTCAGCAATCAGTGTGATAAGACAAAATGTGTATGAACTAAATAAATTTTAAAAAAAGAGACCAGGTTTGCTGGTTTGATAGAGTCTGATGGAACTATTGAGACTATGGCCTCTAGCTGCCCTTCAGGTCCGGAATTGAACCCACTCCTGTGACTTTCAGCTAAACAAAAAATAGGCATGTGAGCTGAACATTTACATTAGGTAGACACACTCCTTGAAGATAACAATCATGGTGGAATACAAGGGCTGTGTATGCACAGGGAGACAGCTCAAGGGGCATGAATGCATGGAGGGAAGGACACAGGGAAGAGGTAACTATAGGGAGGAAGTAGGAGGGGAGCTGTTGCATTGTGGTAAATTGTAATCAATGTCATGAGACAAAGTATATGTGAACTGCTGTATGGAAAGTGAATTTGCTCTGTAAACTGTCACCCAAATCACAATTAAAAAAAAAAAAAAGTTCATGAATTGCTGTATGGAAATTAATTTTATATTTTGTAGAATGTGACTTTTAAAAATTAGAAATTGAAATTCCATAGTAACAAAAATACCTTCTATATATGGGAGCTCTGGTAACATAGTGCTTAAGGCACTTGACTGCTAGCTAGAAGGCTAGTGGTTCAAACCCACCAGCCACTCCTTGGAAGGAAGATGGGGTAATCAACTTCCTTAGTGATGCTGCCTCGGAAACCCAAGGAGGGGTCACTATGAGTTGGGTCAGACTCGACGTCACATAACAACATAACATAACATAGTAAATTATAATTACAGTTTTATAAATCTCTCTATGGGACATTAAACAAGATATTTCCTGATCACCAGTTTCTTTTTGTATATAAAATGATACTTTTTTTTTTTGTCATAATTCAGTTTTCACACATATAAGCACACATCAACCTTCCAGACATAACATAATGACACCCTGACACATTTAATATGATATATAGTTTTAAATGGTCTATTTCAAATACATCTAAGTTAATTATAAATGTTTATTAACATATCACATAACCCATGAACCAAAGTTACAAATCCATTCACTTATTTATAATGTGTAATATGTTTCTTTTGCTATTTGGCAAATGAACAATAAGCATCTGTCAGGCTAAAATACTAAAGCCAAGTAGAATACATGTTTTCAGATTAATTTCTATGTTATCCTAGCTTAATTTTACAAATTCAGAATTACTTTAACAAAATACATTTAAGACATTAGCTATATTTCAATATATCATGTACATTTTTAATGAGTATCTTTGTCAGTTTTTTCAAACACTTACCTCTAAGGTCTCATCCTTTGCCTGCAACAGCAGGCTACTTCCTTTCACTGAGATAACCACAGGAAGCATGATAAGGTATAGCTTATCTGTGGATCTAGACACAGTTCCAAGTGGCTACCAACACATTTCTCACTTCTACATATACTCTCAATCATCTCGCTTTTTTTTTCCCAGATAATAGTAGAAGTCTCCAAAGTGGATGCCTAGAATACTAAGACACTTAACAATAATGTCAACATCAATGGTACAAAGATTATAAATAATAGAACATTCTCACTTGTTGAGAAAAGTGTTCAAAGAAAAACAAAGATGCTGTGTTTGCATGATTGTGTAAAAACTGGTCAAATTGATCGAAATCAACTTGGCTATGTCTATGCCTGTTATTTAACACCACACACACACACACACACACAAATAAACACACGGCAAAATCCTGATGTCAGTAATTTGAATTTTTCTCTTTTTTGTCTATTACAATGAAGCAACTAAAAAGTACTTTACTTCGACTAAGGACTTAAAGTAACACTCAAATCTCTAGTTATTGAGTTCTGTACCTAACAAGGTAAATACTGGGACTTAACTTCCCCAAAATGCCCATGAAAAAGCTTTTTCACAGAGAGGAGTAGAATGTATCAGTGTTTCAGTCACTCAAGTAGCATATCCAAAGACTGTTTCTTCCTCATTAAAAAAATATCCCTACATCTCTCCAACCTCACTCTCCAAAAAAATTCCTACAAGCAATGAGGGGGGATATGTATAAACAGAAAATTTAACTATAATACATCTACAGGTTGTTGTTGTTGTTGTTGTTGTGTGCCGTGGAGTCAGACCCGACTCATAACGACCCCTCCTTGGGTTGGATTAGATGCCAATTAAAGAGTATCCAGACTGGACAGGTATTTGAGTTTTCAGAAACCTTGGCTCATTCTATTGGGATACAATTCTTCCATTCATAGTCTATGGCTTTTTACATCATCATCTTTAAAAGAATGACAAAATTATAAATTACTTAATTAGAATATTTGGAACAAATTCAAATGAAGTAACTAACCTCTCCTGGATAGTTTTCTTCCTTACACAATCCCTAGAGGAAAAAGACTTGGGTCTTGCAAGAATAAGTAGCAGACATCCAAGTAAAGTGAAAGTTCTATAATAATGAGAAGAGACTAAAATAAAGTGAGTAATAAGTTGTGAGTTTTGTATTAGGAAATACTTAGGTAAGGCAGATAATATTTATGGTGAAATGTAGAGAGAACTACCTCCAGATTCTCTTGCATAACCATATCCCTAGCAGAGGAAAGCCTTACTCTGACTATTAGAGGATCTATACCCTAAAAACCCTAATGCTAAGAGGCACAGAACCTTGGGACGGGGATTTACATTCAAATTCTTGAAATACAGAGATAAGCACAGTTCTGAAGTTGTGGATTTGAGCAGATGCGGTTGATCTAAGCCTGAATCTAGGTCAGCTGGAACCATAAGTTCCCTTCCCCAAAGGTAATTAGCAATTACTTTCATGAGTAATAACATGAATTTCATGAATAACATGAAGATTTATCTCCTGATCCAAGAGGATGTGTCTTAACTTAATTACTTTATACTCAGTTGTATTAAAACTCAACTTGACTAGGACTTCAACTGCTTTCCTCTACTTTGAGTCAACTAAAATTTTACCTCTATGCACGGTTCCTTTAAAACAATTGATACATTTTATCAACTAATCCTGAAGCTTCCCATAACTTTGAAGTTTATAGCTATATTACCCAATTAATAGATATCTTTTCAGCTCTAAAAGTTATTTGTTGCATTTTCTGTGATTTGTAAACAAAAGTAATCTTAGTAAAACTCCTTGAATATGAAATTAGGTTAATTTATGTGCATGTGTGTTGTATGTACGTAATTTTTTGAGCTAGTATCACATGGTTTTAATTTTTTCAACCTTATAATCTGTCTCATTATCAAGAATAGTTCATTACTCTTTTAAAACTTAATTGTAATTTCCATGTTGTTATGCTCCTGAATGAGCTTTCACAATTAGAGGAATGTCAGGCATAGTTTTATGTGTAAAGAAATGAAATATATGTTCACATTTTTCCCAAAAGATTTAGTTAGCATACTATGACAATTTTATGTGATATAATGTAGACATGATTCTACTTATCATAGGTCAATTCATGGTATATCAGATATCATTCACTAACATTATAATTCAGATGTATCAATACTTCTGTTTTCTTTCTTTTTCCAGTTTCTGTGTTAGAATGCCATGAGCCTAGTGCTCAGAAATCCTTGGAAATGTCTCCTATATGAACATACACTGAGTAGAAAAACCATCAGAAGTCTAATACTGCCACCCAGTGATGAACACTAGGAGTGGGGATTCAAAAATCCCTGATACTGTGGTAAAATGCAAGCTATTTAAAACACAATTTCTGGAAGGTCCGTGGACTTTCCTAGAGATGCAATGAAATGACATTCTGAGTGCTCTTTATGCAGTGGGTGATGTAAGATGGTCATTGACAGAAAGATTGAACAGCATAACAAAGCTCCTTAATAAAAAACAAAATAGTTCATATAGATACATGACATGAGATGTGGCTCAGGGGAAGTATAAACATAGCTCTCAGAACAAAACGGGGCCTCTGGCAAGATTTCCACTTCTATTGCTGAGTGATGTGAATGCAATATTCACTTTCTGCTAAAGATAAACAAGATACCTTGTTTCCAAAAGGAAGTTCTGTAATAGAAAGATGCAACTCAGTATGGAAATATGCTGAAATACTACTCCCCGGGAGACATATAACAACAGTTGAAGAAAGCAAAGTTAATCCTACCCAATCACCAGCTGTATAAGCAGCATAATTAACAGTACAGGGAGCACTTGGTTCTCACAGTCAGAAAATGTCTGGACATTTACACACTAAAGGGTTGTGATTAATACCCTCACCATTTGGTCGGGCAAACAATGGGCAAGAATGGTTAATCAAAAAATGCTGTGACAGAGGATGTTGTTATAGGCTTCCTGGGTATTCTGTGAGACGATTAAAGTGAGTCATGTAACCCAGATATTAGCTCTAAAAAGGAATAGAATGCCTATGGCATAATCTCTGGAAGTGACCATTTTGATATCTGAGATGAATGATATGCAATTATTCGTAGAGTAGTAATATGTTCCACTAAACTAATCAAAGTCCCTAATATGGATGGCAGATCATGCTGTATCGCCACAGCAGGAAAGCTGTTAAAATAGCTTTGAGGAGGATTACTCAGGGCCAAAGACCTACACATACTTGGCAGAGAAATTGCAAAGAACCATCACTGCAACTCATGACTTTTTAAAATTCTTTTGTTTTCTGAAACAGTTTTGTTATTCCACTTCAGCTTCATCGAGTCCATAATTCAACCACAACTGAAAATAGTAGAAAGATATTCAAATAATATATTGTGTACTAATTGTTCTTTTTGTTGTTAGTTGGTTTCAACCCATAGTGACCACATGCATATGAAGCTGTTGAAAATACCATGGCCTGGGTCAGGTGCACCTTACTCTTCAAAGTGACATTTTTGGTTTTTAAGACTTAAGAGAGGTCTTTTGCGGCACATTTGCCAGGTGAAATATGTCCTTTGATTTCTTGACTGCTGCTTCCATAGGCATTGATTATGGTTTCAAGTACAATATCATCAATGAAACACACATCCTCACAATTATTTCTTTTCTTTTCTTCTGAGTTCAATGTTACAGCCACTTTGTCAATCAATTCATTGAGGATTGTCTCCTTTTTTTCACTGACCTTCTAGTTTACCAAGCATGATGTACTTCTCCAGGGAATGATCACTTCTGACAACATTACAAAAGTATGAGAGACAAAGTTTGGCCATTCTTGCTTCTAAAGAGCATTCTGACTGTAATTCCTCCAAGACACGTATGTTTCTTCTAACAGTCCATGGTACGTACATTCAATATTCTTCACCAACACCACAATTTAAATGCATGAATTCTTCTGTGATCTTCCTTATTCATTGTCCTGCTCTTATATGCATGTGAGACTACTGAAAATATCATGTCTTGGGTCAGGAACACCTTAATCTTCAAAGTGATGTCTTTGCTCTTTATAAAGAGGTCTTTTGTACTACATTTTCCCAGTGCAAAACATTATTGGATTTCTTGACTGCTGCTCCAATGCATGTTGATTGTGGATGCAAGTAAAATGAAATCCTTGGCAACTTCAATCTTTTCTCCATTTATCATGATGTGGCTTATTTGTCCAGTTGTGAGGATTTTAATTGTCTTTATGTTGAGGTTCGATCCATTCTGAAGTCCCCACAGCATGACAAATTTTACTGTAATCCATACTGAAGGCTGTAATAGTTCATCTTCATGAGTAAGTTCTTCAAGTCTTCTTCACTTTCATCAAGCAACGTTGTGTTGCTTGCATAACAAAGGTTGTTAATAAAATTTCTTCCAAATCTGATCCCATATTCCTCTTATATACTCAGGTTTCTCAGATTATTCACTCACCATACAGACTGAATAAAACTCTGACACACATCTTTCTTGACTTTAAAATGTGCAATATTCCCTTGTTCTGTTCAAACAACTGTCTTTTGGTCTATCTATGTACAGGTCACAGACAGAATTAAGTGTTTTGGAATTCCCATTATTTGCACTGTTATCCATAATTTGTTATAATCCACACAGTCAAATGCCTTTGCTTAGTCAATAAAGCATAGGTAAACATTTTTCTGGTGTTCTCTGCTTTTAGCCAAGATCTGTCTGACATCAGCAATGATATACCTTGTTCCACATCACCTTCTGAATCCAATTTTAATTTCTGGAAGTTCCCCATCAGTGTACTGCTATGCCATTTGAATTATTTTCAATGTGAAATATTAATGATATTGTTTGATAATTTCTGCATTCTATTTGTCGCCTTTTTCTGGAATGTGCACAAATATGGATCTCTTCAATTTGGTTGGCCATGTAAATACCTTTCTTATTTCTTGGCATAAATGAGTAAGCACTTACAGCTTTGCATTTGTTTGTTGCATCCATTTGTTGAAACATCTGAATGAGTATTCCATCAATTCTCAGACCCTTACTTTTCACTAATGACTTCAGAGCATCTCAGACATCTTTCTTCAATTACATTGGTTCTTGATCATATGGTACCTCTTGAAACAATTAAACATTAACCAATTCTTTTTGGCATAGTGACTGTGTATTGCTTCTATCTTCTATTGGTACTTCCTGCATCTTTCAATATTTTGCCCATAGAATCCTTCAGTATTTCAACTTGAGGCTTGAGAAATGTTGATTGTGTTCTCTTTTGATTTTCTAAATCTAAATCTTTGCATATTTCATTATAATACTTTACTTTGCCTTCACGTGCTGCCTTTTGAATTCTTATGTTCAGCTCTTTAACATCATCATCTCTTCCATTTTTTTTAACTGCTCTCCATTCAA
>NW_006922253.1:289775-290463 GCF_000298275.1 Orycteropus afer afer | reverse complement strand
GTAGATGTAGTTGATTCTTGTACATTTCATCTGGTAAGATTCAGGTGTATAGTTGTTATTTATGTTGTTGAAAAATGATATTTGCAATGAATAAGTCTTTAGGATTGTGTAATTCTATCATGTGATCTCCAGAGACTCTTCTTCCACCAAGGCCCCAGTTTCCAACTACCAATCCTTCTTCTTTGTTTCCACCTTTTGCATTCCAATCATCAGTAATTATCAATGCATCTTGCTTGCATGGTTGATCAAGTTCAGACTACAGAAATTGGTAAACTTTTCAATTTCTTCATCTATGGCTATATTAATTAGTGAGTGAATATGAATAATAATCCTATTAACCTGTCTTCCCTGCTGTTGCTGTTGTTGTCTTCCTGTAGGCTATGGATAATATCCTATCACTGACATCATTATAGTTCATGATAGATCTAGACGTGGTCTTGTTGACTATGAATGCAATGCCATTCCTTTTCAATTTGTCTTTCTCAATGTAGTAGATATTATGATTACCTGATTCAAAATAGCAAATACAAGTCCATTTTAGTTTACTAATGCCTATTATAGGAGCTCTGGTAGCATAGTGGCTAAAAGCACTTGACTGATAACCAGATAACCAGAAGGCTGGTGGTTCCAACCCACCAACCACTCCTCAGAAGGTTGGGCAATCCTACTTCCATAGTGATACTGCCTC
>NW_006922253.1:286441-287682 GCF_000298275.1 Orycteropus afer afer | reverse complement strand
TCTGCTGTGCGTAGGGTCATTATGAGTTGGAGATGACTTGATGGCACATAACAACAATAACAACATTTGCACAAGGAGATAGCTCAGGGGGCAGGAATACATAGGAAAGAAGGACACAGGAAAGAGGTAACTATAGGGAAGTGGAAAGAGAGCTGTTTTATTGAGAGGATTGTAGTTAATGATGTGAAACAAAATGTATATGAACTGCTATATGGAAAATGAATTTCCTCTGTAAACTTTCACCCAAATCACAATACAAGTTAAAAAAAAGAAAGTGGTTCCTAAATTTTCAAATATATTGGCTACAGTTTTATACATTTTTAGTATACTGTTAATGTTTGGAACACATGTAATGATGTATATACTCTTATTATTAATATGGTTAAGTCTTTCTTCCTCTGTCTCAGTCTGTTCATCTGTGTATCTCTCTCTCTCTCTCTCTCTCTCTCGTTGTCTCTCTCTCTCCCTCTCTCTGTCTTTTCCTTGATTCTAGCTAGGGCTTCAGAAATTTTATTTATATTCTCAAAAAACAGGTTTTCATTTCATTGAATTTTATGTTCTTGTCATTTCCTATTTTATTGATTTTCTCATCTTTACTATTTCCTCTCTTCTATCAACTTTCTGCTTATTTTCCTCTTATTTTTTAACCTTCTTAAGTCAAAATCTTTGAACATTTATTTTTAAAATTATTTCTTATGTAATATGTGCATTTTATACTCAAAACTTCTCTCTAAGAATTGCTTTTACTTCTTCCCACAAGTTTTGACAGGTTCTACTTTCAATGTCATTCAATTCAAAATAGTTATTTTTAACTCGTGATTTTTTTTAGGATAAATTTAGAACAATATAAAATTTTACTTTACCACTTAACCATTTTAAAGTGTTCAATTCATTTTCATCTCCAAAAGAGAGAAACTCTGTACCTATTAACAGTCACTTTTCAGTCACCTGTTCACACAACACCTAGCAACTGTGATTCTGCTTTTTTGGTAGACAATTGCCAACAATATATAAAATGAATGATCCTATATATGGCTTTTATTGCCTGACTTCTTTCATTTACCGTAATGTTTGCAGTGTTCATCGACATTGTAGCATTTCGATCTGCAGCCTATACGACTGTGAGACCAGAAGAACTACATGGTGCCCGGCTACCACTGTCATCCACTTGGAAGGGGATCTGTGTAGCAGATCCTTGATAGAGAGGGAAAACAATGTGGAACAAAACTCAAAATCATTTG
>NW_006922253.1:284570-286175 GCF_000298275.1 Orycteropus afer afer | reverse complement strand
GGTAAACTGTGGTCAATGACATGAGACAAAGTGTATGTGAACTGCTGTATGGAAAGTGAATTTGCTCTGTAAATCTTCACCCAAATTACAATTAAAAAAAAACATTGCAGCATTTCTCATTACTTTTCATTTTAATGGCTGAACAATACTCTTTTGTATGGATATATGTACTACCTTTTGTTTATATCTTGGTAAGCTGATGAACATCCAGGTTGTTTCCATCTTTTGGCTGTGTGAGTATCTTCAATGAATTATTTGTGTACAAGTTTTCTTTGAGCCTGTATTTTCAATTCTCTTGAATGTATACCTAAGAGTGGAATTTCTGGGTAAAATGTATATCTATGTTTAACTTTTTGACTAATCCTATAAGAGTTTTGCACAGTGACTGCGCCATTTTACATCTTTACCAGCAGTATGTGAGAGTCCACTCTTTCTCACATACTTAAAAGCACACTCATCTTCTCTCTGTTCCACTTCTCATTTTGCTCACACATCCCATGATCTAAGCCAGAACCCAGTTTGATTCATGACTCTCTCTCTCTAATCTCCATCTTACATCAAGATATGTTACTTGTAACCCTACTTTTAGAATTATTTCGCTCTATGCATATATTTTTGGTGGTTCCCTAGATGTATAGCCTGAAAAGGAGACTTTTACAAAAGTGATTTATAAGAAGAAAAGCAAGGGAAGAACACTATCGAAGTTGTAAGAATGGGTTTGGTCTCAGTTGGAGTCTGGCTTCAGCTTTTAGTCATAGGAACTCTGAAGTAAAAATTACTCTATAAAGCTGGTAGAACCTAGAGTTAAGGAGAACTGCCTTTTGTACCTACTGCAGGCAATCACTGAACACTGATGAGCCCTGAGATGGTGAGTATCACCCCCCACCATGTTGGAAAGCTACGTTTTTCTCTGGAACATTGTCCAGAGGGTGGAAATATGATCAGTTAGCACCCCTACTCACAGCAGGTCATCATGGGTGCACTGACTTTGCATCGCCACTGGCTCCACCAGAGTCAAGACCTCTGTCCTTGCACATCAAATCAGTGTGATAAACTCCTAACTGCTGTCATGCTTCTAGTCTTGTTCCAATACTATTGTTGTTGTTGTTATGTGCTGTCGAGTTGGCCCTGACTCATAGCGACCCCTCCTTGGATTTCCGAGGCAGTATCACTACGGAAGTAGGATTGCCCAATCTTCCTTCCGAGGAGTGGCTGGTGGGTTTGAACAGTCAGCCTTCTGGTTAGCGGTCAAGTGCTTTAGCCACTATGCTACCAGTGCTCCAATACTATAGCTATGGTTAACATTCTAAAGTGCAAATCCAACCATTTCACTTGCCTGCTCCAAACACCATCCAGTGTTTCACCATTGTCCTTAACATTCACCCCTAAGACTCTTCATAGTCCTCTCTGTTCCTATCACTCTAGTTTCATGTCTTTGTATTTTACCCTTTTACATGCCCAGCAAGCTTTCTGGGGCACATTGTGATTTCAAAAAATAATCATTGGATGAACACATGAATTAGCAACTACAGTGATACTAATTATTTAAGTTTCCTCAATATACCATGCCTTTTTTTCACCTCATGGACTAGGTCGATGTATTCA
>NW_006922253.1:281072-283155 GCF_000298275.1 Orycteropus afer afer | reverse complement strand
ATCATTGCTTGACAATATATAATAACAATTAAGAGCATGATCAGTGAAATCACTCCCATTGTGGGTCCTGACTTTGCATCATGTCTGCCTGGGACATTCCTGCTTCTCTAAGTTCCTTTCCTGTAAAAGGAGACAATAGAAGTGCGGGTCTCTTTGCAGTTTTTATAGATACCTTTGCTGAACACCAGCAACTTTTGTTGTATCTTTCATTTTTATTAAAGGGAAAGCTTATGCATCTGTTGAAATGGATTATTTTAGTAAAATAAATTCTAATTTGCTAAAATTTTCAAGGGTGAGAAGAATACCCCAGGTTCCTTTTCACTGACTTTTTTTGCACCTATTTCTAATCTGGTAAATGCAAAACATATAAATTATAAAGACTTTTTTTCTTTATACTATATGTATCTTCCGGAATCCTTGTAAATTTCCTTTTGATCCTCTCCTCAATTGAATTATTGTTAGAATCTAGGGATATTTATTTATCACCTGAACTAGTTTTCCTACTGCCCAATTTCATAATGGCACTCTTCATCTGGGCATTTCTGAAAGTATAGATTAAGGGATTCATCATGGGACTTATGATTGTATAGAACACAGCAACTGCTTTATCAACAGGTAAAGTGACTACAGGTCTGACATACACAAATATGCAGGGCACAAAGAATAAGACAACCACTGTGATGTGGGAAACACAAGTTGAGAGGGCTTTGTGCCTCCCCTCTAAGCTGTGGTTCCTTAGGGAGTACAAGATGACCACATAGGAGACCAGCAAGAGGAGAAATATTAACAAACACATGAATCCACTGTTGGCAGCAACAAACAGCCCTAGAATGTGGGTATCAGTGCAGGCAAGTTTAAGCAAAGGGTTCAGATCACACATAAAGTGATCTATGATGTTAGGGCCACAGAAAGGTAATTGAAACATGAAAAAGATCTGTATGATGGCATGAAGAAAGCCTCCCACCCATGAGACTCCCATTAGCAGGACACACACTCTCCGGTTCATGATGGTTGTGTAGTGCAAGGGCTTGCAGATGGCTATGTAGCGGTCATAAGCCATCACAGTAAGAAGAATGACCTCAGCACCTCCAAATAAATGTTCTCCAAACATTTGAGTCATACATCCATTGAATAGGATGGTTTTCCTTGCACGAAGTGAATCTACAATCACTTTAGGGGTAGTGACAGAGGAATAGCAAGCATCAATAAAGGAGAGACAGGCCAGGAAAAAGTACATGGGGGATCCCAACAATGGGCTGGTGGTGACGGTGACCACAATGAGCACATTTCCTACCACAGTGGTGATGTAGACGACTAAGAACACAGCAAATAAGATTTTTTGCATTTTTGCGTTTTCTGTAAGTCCCAGTAGAACAAACTCTGTTACATTGTTCTTATTCTCCATGTATTTAGTGTGATTGCTAATATATTACCTACAAAGAAAACATTTTTTATTAACACAATCTTGAATTTTTAGTGCTTTTTCACAATAATCAAAAATAAATTTCTTGACCCATTGATTTTTAATTTCTTTACTTTCTTTCTTAGAGGTAAATAAGGACTGTGAGGTTTTTTTTTTTTTCTTTCATGTAGTAAACATACGTGTAATAAAACATTTACCATTTCAACATTCTTCACGGTAGCATATCTTATGTCCACTATGTTGCTCTACCATTCCCCTCATCTGCTTCAAAATTTTCCAACACCCTTACAGAAGCTCAGTGCCCTCTAAGCATTGAATGATCCTGTCTTCCTCCTTCTGCCAATCCCTACTGACCACTAATAACTCAGATCACTACACATGGCCCATTCTAGATATTGCGTAAAAGTGGGGTCAATATATGTCTTTTTGTTACTGACTCACTTTACTTGACACAACGTTTTTAAGTTTCATCCTTGTTTGAGCATGTATCAGGACTTCTATCCTCTTCATGCTTGAGTAATACCCCACTTTTGTATGCACTATACCTTACTTGGGGAGCTCTGGTAGCATAGTGCCTAAGGCACTTGACTGCTAACCAGAAGGCTGACGGTTCAAACCCACCAGCCACTCCTCTGAAGGAAGGTTGGGCAATCCTACTTC
>NW_006922253.1:277505-280883 GCF_000298275.1 Orycteropus afer afer | reverse complement strand
TGTTTTTTAGTATTTCTTTTCTCTTGAGTGTATACTTTGAAGTCATAAATTATTGAAGACTAATCAAACTACTTCCTGGCTAAAGATTTTGTTAAGAATATAAACATAAGATGCTTCTGTGAATTTACAGGACAGGAGATCAACGCGTGTACAGTCTGAAGGAGTGGACAGTACACACAGTGGCCGCTGAGCCAGGGGTGTGAAGTGAAGCAATTTTTCTTTTACTCTTTAGGAAATAGAGAACCAAGGAAGGTGTTTGAGAATATGAGTAGAAGGATGTAGAGTAATTTGAGGAAGGAGGAGTCTTGAGGATTTGGTCTTGAAAATGTTTTGTTTATCTTGAATAGGATTCATTAAGTTACTGGAAATCAGAGACAGGAAGGCAGACCAGAAGTTGGCACAATAGGGCAGGACTCAGATGGTAGGAATAAAAAGAAATAACACAAGAGCCAAACCTATGTTGCTACTACCATTTTTATACTTACTTTGTACTTTAGGGAGTAAAAGACAAGACAACTTGAGAATTCTTCCCCAGATCAAGTGACAAAAAAAGGGCAGAGGCAACTTTATGTAAAACAATTTCATCTGCAGCATAGAGAGATGTAGACAGAAGGGTAAATAAATAAATACCGGGATTCTCGAATACTAACAAAAATGTGTTTTTTTGTCTTTTTTGAAGAGCCTTTCATCTAGGTGTTTCCCTCAGCCCCTGCTATTTTTGTATGTTGTCAATTCCCACTCATCCCACACCATGTGACCTTACTCCATAAGGTTTCCTAGGCTGCAATCTATAATGGAACAACTTTCCAAATCTTTCTGCCACTCATAGACTGGTGGGTTTGAATGTCCAACCTTTTGGTTTACAGCAAAGCACTTAATCATCGTGCCGCAGGGTTAGTTTTGGCCCATCCTAACAGTGTCTAAGGCACTTGACTGCAAATCAAAGGGCTGGTGGTTCAAACCCACCAGCCACTCCTTGGAAAGGAGTTTGGCAATCTACTTCCATAGTGATACCACCTCTGAAACCCAAGGAGGGGTTGCTATGAGTGAGGTCCGACTCCATGGCACATAACAACAACAACAACCCCTCTGTACTACTCCTGCGAAGCATGACCTTGAAATTCTTCTGCAAAAAATGCTGAAAATGACTGTCTAAGACTGGCAAAGACAGTAATTCAGTTTTGTGGCTTTGGGAACAGGAAAACAAGATCTAGAATCTGGCATTTAAAATTCTTTTGTATGTAGATTTTGGGATATATTTCTCAGCACCTTACATCCTTATTCTCTTATTTGTAAAAGTAATGATAATGTCCACTCACAGGGTGCTGTGGGAATTGATTGAGAGAGCACATGGGGACACAACCAGCACAGCATCAGGGACTCCCATAGCCTTTGTTTATTCCATCCTTATGACTGCATGTGCACCTAGGAGACAGGAAGTATTCACACCCAAAGCAATAATATAGGGAAACATTTAGCCATACAGTAAATCAGGTAGAATCATGTCCAAATAGATCTAAAGCCAGAAAGGCTCACGTTAAAATTTGATCCCAGGAAGCTTTCTCCATATTTTGTATTGTATTCATATCTATGACTTTTGTGTGTGATATATATTTAAAATAATGTTTCATCCTCATGATTAAAAAAAAAAAAAAGACAGTGCCTTCCAGTTGATTGTAACTCAAAGCAACCCTATAGGACACAGTAGAATTGCCCCCACAGGCTTTCCACTGTTGTAAATCTTTATGAAAGCAGACTGCCTCATCTTTCTCCCCGGGAGCAGCTGCTGGGTTGAACTGCTGACCTTTTCAATAGCAGCCAGATGCTTTAACCATTGCACCACCAGAACTCCTTGCCTCAGAATTCCTTTTTCACCTCAAGTACCATGTCATTGCCAGGAGACAACTTCCTTTCATAATCTAGACTAATCATTAGAGTCTTGATTATGAAAGAAAGTTATTTCCTAGCAGACATGGTACCTGATGTGAGAAAGGAAAGTAATAATTCTATAAATTGTTTAATCTCTATGAAAGCCAACTTTACCTTTTGAGTGAGGTTAATTGTAGTTACTCAAATATCTTGAATGTTTGGAATAAAGTAATGGAGTATAGTAAATACTTCACTACTCTATTTGGGAAGTGTTGAAAATGGTAATTTATGTATGAAAATAGTAATTTATTACTATATGAATAGTAATAACCTTAAACAAGAGACAATGCTATTAAAGACTTACCTTAATGGTCTTTAGAGATGAACTCAGGGATGTTTGGGGTGTTCAGTAACAGTTCCATCTTCAGTATGATCTCCTTTTTAAGTAAATAATTTTCTGTATGAAAGATATGTAGCACTTGCCAAGAGAATATATATACAATTTGATAGTGAAGCAAAAGTTTATAAAAACCTTTCCTTTTAGTCTAAAAATTCAAAATATTTCCCCAGAAAATCTGGGATTTGAATTTAGAATAGATTTACTTGAAACACTTAAGAGAACTATACATGGCTTTGGTAAGGTGGTGTCAGCGGCAGAAATTGTGGAAGAAACACATTTAAATAAATCACCTTACCCTTAGTGAATCTTGTTCTGGACATGTGAACAACACCTAAAAACTTTTCTATCTTGCACTACATAGATATATAAAGAAGTTTCCATACAGGATTAGAAAAGCTTGTCTTTTTCTCTCAGGAATAAATTATCTCCTTTGAGTGACATGTTAGATATTCTGGAGAGACATGCTTAAGAACATCTGTTCTTGAAGAGGGACTTTTATTATCTGCACTTGAAACCTAATCATATGGGACCTCCCTTCCTTTACCTAAACCTGGGTCATCAAAGAAGCTGAATGTCATGTAAACAGAAGGTTGGCATGATTCTTGTATGTACACTGTGATGTAGTTTCTCTGTAGATTCATATCATAAAGGGACTTTCTGTTTTCTTATCAATATTAAACATTTCTTGGAAACTCATTATTGAGCTAGAGCAGTAGAGCATAAAATTAATGGTTGATATGTAAAGTACTTGTTTCAAAAAACAAATTTTTTTTTTTCACATTTCAGTAGGTTTGGATATAGCTAGAAATACAGAAGATATCAGATTACTGTATCCTCTGTGATTCACTGTACCAAAAAGAACTGGTCGATCTTCATTTCAGGAGGTGGCATATGTTCAAGAAGCAATAGTATTGAGGGAAGAAGTCAAAACTTTTCTGAGGGAATTGGTGAGGAGCAAGGCTCCAGGAATTGACAGAATACCCATTGAGATGTTTCAACAAACAGATGCCCTGCAGGAGGCACTCACTCAGTTATGCCAAGAGATTTGGAAGACAGCTACCTGACCCACTGACTGGAAGAGATCCATATTTGTACCCATTCCAAAGAAA
>NW_006922253.1:275457-277369 GCF_000298275.1 Orycteropus afer afer | reverse complement strand
TGTTTACTTATGTTTTACTGACTATGCAAAAGCATTTGATCATGTGGATCATAACAAATTGTGGATAACATTGAAAAGAATGGGAATTCCAGAACACTTACTTGCACTCATGAGGAACCAGTACATAGACTAGGAGGCTGTCAATAGCTTACTCAACATCACAGTAAATGATCAGGAACCTACATTATTAGTGGAGAGATATGGGTAATAAATAACTAAACATAATCAAGATAAATTCAGAGAGTAAAAACATGCAAAAATAAATTTAAAGTTAAACAAGTAATATGATAAAGAGTAACAGTGAAGCGAGGACCACTTTAGTTTGGTTGTTCAAAGAGTCTCTTGATTTCTAGGGATGTGAGACAATGAGCTGAAAGTGACCCTAATTATGTGATTTGTCTGGCACCACTGTACATATAGATGTTCTTCCAAAATTTTTTTGAAAATCCCAGTGAAAGTAATTAAGCTGATGTTGGATGCATTCCAATTACAGGACTCAACGATAAATGTTGTAGTTAAACAGGATAAAGTGTCCAATGGTCTTTGCCCCTGTTGGGGAGAAGATGCTATTCTCTCATAAATGGTAAATCTATTTCAGGAAATGCTGTATAAGCATAAAGCAAGATACAAAAGGCACAAGAATGCTGTTTTGAAATGTCAAGCACAATGTGTTTATGCCATATCAACCTTCTCATAATCTCAAGCACAACTAATCGGGCCATATCAACACAGTAGATGAGATGGGGAAAAGTGGAATGGTAATTTTTTTCTCTTTTTATTAGTTTCCATCTTTTTATATAAAAATAAACTTTGTTTGACTTTTTGATAAATTGTCCCAACAATAGAAAACTTTTTATTTTTTCTGTTTGCATCTGATTATTCCTTTCAAAAATATATACAAGGCAAGTAATACTAAATTTGTAATATATTTAGAAATGCCTAAGGGAAAAAATGGACAGACTGGGCCATATGAAATCAATTCTATCCCCAAGGAAGAATGCAGACTTCTGCCCTCTGTGATCATTCTGGATTGGAAAAGAGATTTCCAAGTGAGGGAGTTACAAAGTTCTCCTTCAGTTTGTGAACAAATTTCCACAGGTAAGATTCTAACAGTCATTAGTGGAAACCAGGCTTTGTAACTGCGTGACTTTCGTTATTATATGGGAAATTATATTACTTGAATTTATAAGAACTGGAAAGTTGAGAAAACTTTTGCTGGCAGCAAAGCGGCTTTGAAGTTATTCCAACTTAAATTCTAATTCCATTTCTGTCACTTAAAAAGGTGTACCTTGGGAAAATAAACAAAATATTCTGAGCCTCAGTTTCCTGAACTATACATGGGGATGACAGCTGATATCTGCACTTGATACTTGAGCTTGTGAGGATTAAATATGCTTATGTGTATATAAGCTGCAGGCAGGGACACAGAATCTGATACACAGTTTTGTATAAAAATATAGGTGTTCTTACAAGGTTAGTATTTTATTTCCTTAATATTTTTTGTCTGTTTCAATGGAACCATATGGTATGTAAAATATGTTTTCTTATCATGTTTTTCTTCCTTTCAGAGGAATATAAACTTATGATAACATGCTGACATGCATAAATTATAGCTTAAAATTTTTTATATCAAAACAACAAGGTTTGATTATCCATGTTGGTTAAAGTACCTTGCTATATATGCTTTCATACATTTTATTGCATTAAATACAAAAATTCAGTGAGAACTATAATAATCTCATTTTACCAGTGTGCTGAGCTTGACTCAGAGTGGTGACTAGAATTTATTTAAAGTTCCACATCAGGATTTAGAAAAATATAATTATAATTACATATAATTATAGTATGTAACAATTAAAGACATAATTATTTAGTCTTAAATGAATTATGTGTTTATCATAAGATAGTATAT
>NW_006922253.1:240303-274297 GCF_000298275.1 Orycteropus afer afer | reverse complement strand
GGTCAAGTGCCTTAGGCACTATGCTACCAGAGCTCCTATTGTCCAAAGTAGGAAGACCGTATTTTTTTCAGTGTGTGATAGGGATCCACTGTAGAGGTTTTGGATAAGGAGGTGACATGATCTGCATAAGATTTTAAAAGGATCATCAGGGCTGCTACAGGAGAAAAGATTTTCAGAGCCAAGAATGAATAATAACCTCCTTGACCAGAGGTTATTGTGATAGGCCAGTGAAGTGGAAGGGAAAGAGTGAGAATATTCAAACTCATTATATATTCTGAAGGTAGAGTCAACAAGATTAGTTAAGGTAGTGATATGTAATGTGAGAAAAATAAAACTGTTAAGGATGTGGTAAGATATTTGGTCTGAACAATAACATGGAAGATCATATCTTTGATTGAAATGGACCCAGGAAAGAACAGATTTAGTATAGAATATTCAACATGCATTATTATAAATAGTAAATTGATATCAAATTGGAGAAATCTATTAGATATTGAAATATAAGTTTGAAAATTAGCTGAATGATAAGGGCTGAAGGTTAAAAAATGGATGCTTCAGTATTTATAGGTCAGGAAAAGGAGGAAGTTCCAAGAAGGGCATAAGAAGGAGGTTCCAGTCAGGTAGGAGGAAGCCTAGGACAGGACCTTTGGTCTACTAAGTTCTATTTATAAATTGTTCTACCTACACTGAATATTTAAATTACCATAGTTGTTCATCAAGTATTACACTTTGGTGACTTTGTATGTTACGCACTTTTTCATGAAAGTTCCTCTGCAAACCTTCTTGTTCTCTCACTTCTTTAAACCTCAGCTGAAGCATTGCTTCCACTGTGAAGATGTCCCTGATCCCAATTTGATTTAGATGTGATTACACTATGTATACTTAGCATCATGTGAATTTAATTATAATGGCATTTATTGCATTGGTCTTTAATAATCAGAATCCATCACTACATATCACATCAGTAAGAGTGGGAAACAATATCTTCTTAAACAAGATATCTCATAGCGACCCCTCCTTGGGTTTCCGAGGTGGTATCACTACGGAAGTAGGATTGCCCAACCTTCCTCCCGAGGAGTGGCTGGTGGGTTTGAACTGCCAGCTTTCTGGTTAGCAGTCAAATGCCTCAGGCACTACACCACCAGAGCTCCTACAACATAAATAGGGGCTGCTTACACTATTATTAATTGAATGAAAAAAATAATAGACAAATATTAAAATATATTTAAATGTCTTAACTGTTTGGTAGGTGATACCTGAAATCAGCACATATAAAAGAATAAATGGGACCAAGGAACAATGTGACTTACTTTGTCATCCTGGGACTCACACAGAATCCAAAGGAACAGAAAGTTCTCCTCTTTATATCCTTGCTCTTCTACATTTTGACTGTGGTGGGGAACGTGCTCATTGTTGGGACTATAACTGTTAGTAATACCTTAGACTCACCTATGTACTTCTTTCTTGGAAGCTTATCATTCATGGATGTCATTTATTCATCAGCCATCTCCCCTAAATTGATTTCAGACTTGTTCTATGGGGAAAAGACCATATCCTTCCAATCGTGCATGGTTCAACTTTTTATGGAACACTTCCTTGGTGGGTCTGAGATCTTTCTTCTATTGGTGATGGCCTGTGACTGCTATGTGGCCATCTGTAGGCCCTTGCATTATTTGGTTATTATGTGGCAATCGGTGTATGTCGTGTTGCTGATAGTGACCTGGGTTGGAGGTTTTCCGCACTCACTCATTCAGCTTAGCTCTATTTATGGGCTCCCATTCTGTGGTCCCAATATCATTGATCACTTTTTCTGTGACATGTATCCACTATTGAAACTTGTCTGTACTGACACTTATATCATTGGCTTCTTAGTGGCAGCCAATGGAGGAGTAATCTGCACTGTCGTGTTTCTGCTCTTACTCATTTCTTATGGTGTTATCCTACACTCTCTAAAGAAACTTAGTCAAGAAGGGAGGAGAAAAGCCCTCTCCACTTGTGGCTTCCACATCACTGTGGTGGTCTTCTTTTTTGTCCCCTGTATTTTCATGTATGCAAGACCTGCTAAGACTTTCCCCATTGACAAATCATTGAGTGTGTTTTACACAGTCATAACCCTTATGTTGAACCCCTTAATCTACACCCTTAGAAATTCAGAGATGACAAATGCTATGAAGAAACTCTGGGGTAAAAAATGACTTCAACTAAAAAATAATCACAACATAAAAATGACTTTATTCTTTAAATGGTGAAGAGAAAAGAAGATAATTTCTATTTTTCAAGGCCTGGTGATCACTATTTGTCAAAAGCCATTTGATAATTGCATATAGTAATGTCAGTAAATGTCTAGGCAGGGAATTATCTGTCACCACTAAAATACTTTGTTTTGATTTATTTATTGCCTAAATCATTAATTAACAGTCCTAACGAAGATTGGTTTCAAATGCAGATTCCCAATTCATGGAGCTAGATGTTCTAATTCATTAAGAGTCCTGTTGTATTCACATAGCCACATTTTGAACAATTGTCCAGATTTTTATGAGCAGGTGTTCTACACACTCATTTCACACCACCTACACAGTGCTGTGGATTAGGTTCCCATCCTCAGCATTCATGGAGCCATCTTTTAAGGAATTTCCTGGAAATTAACTTTCACAGCAGGAACTGGGAAAACTGTGAAACTCTCACAACTTCATAGTTCATGTAATGCAAGTTTTCCACTTTTGCAGTCAAAAAAGTATATGTAGACTATTTTGGGAAAATGGGATATTTTGGGTATTTACTTTCTAACTTCTTTTTCTGTACATTCTAATCATCCTCTACATCAGATCTGAATTTCCTACTTTCTCTTTCTGCCTTGAAAAGAAAATGCCTACCATTTATTCCTGGTGAAATTTTTTGGACTAAAATATATTTATCCTAACTAGTCATTCACATAGAGAAAATTTTATTGTTGTTATTATTATTTTGCTGTGTTTATACAATATTGAATATCTTTTCTTTAATTATTATAAGGAATGATTAAAAGCATAGTACCAAATGAAAGTCTTGATTTTGCCACTTACTGTGTGAACTTTGACAAAAAAACAACTTCATTAAGTTGCAGTTAAAGAGGAATGATAGAGTTAAAGCAGCAACAAATAATATTTGTAGAGCTTTTGGTGTGCTTTAAATGGTCAATATTATAAACATTTAATATGAGTTCCTTGAAATTATAATGAACTCCTATAATTGGCTCCTCCTATTGGGGAAGGGAAGGACAGGGAGGGGATAGTTTCAGACTAGTTGGGGGTCACACACTGAGGTGGGTAAGGAGAGGAATGGTACGGAAAGAGTCTGTGACCAGCATGATAACATTGGGGAAAGGGAGGACACTGAATTGTGCACGTAAGATACAGATGACAGAGGCTAATACCAGTATATTCACAATACTACATTACCATTAATGCCAAACACCAAGCTACAGATAAACACATAGACAACTGAGATCAGATGAGGATCAGTGAATAGGATTATACTCTACACCAAAGATAGATTCAGCTGAGGTTAATCTTGCAAAGATACCAACCAAAAACCCAACCAAACTCACTTCTGTCCAGTCAGATCTGACTCATAATGACCCCTACTAGTGTTTCAGAGGCAGTATAACTATGGAAGTAGATTGCCCAACCTTCCTTCCATGGAGTGGGTGGTGGGTTAGAACCACCAGCCTTCTGGTTAGCAGTCAAATGCCTTAGTCACTATGCCACCATAGCTCCTTACACAAATACCAGTGATACAAAATACTTGCTATCATCACAGAAACAACAGAAGACAGACATATAGCAATCCATCATAGAGAGCCAGATGCTGTGAGAGAGAGATCCAGCAGATTGGCTGACTCAGGACCATAGTACTGGGGGACACCAGACTCATTTGGCACAACAAAATACATAAAAATCTTGTTCTACAACCTACTTTGGTGAGTAACGACTGGGATCTTCAAAGCTTTCAAGCCACCATCTAAGATGCAATTAATGGTCTCTGAAGCAAAGAGTGATAAAAAACAAGGGCATTTGGAAGCATTCAGCCCTATGACATGATGGACCTTGGGACCAGAAGAACTAGATGGTGCTTGTCTACCAATGCCAACCACTCAGGAAGGGATCAAAACTGGAGATCCTAGATAGAGTGGGAGGGAAAATGTGGAAAAAAATTCAAAAACACAATAATGACCAAAACTACTGGTCTGGTGGAGTCTGGTGGGACCCGCAAGTCTATTGTCTTGGGATACACTTTGGGCCTGGGAAAAAATTCACTCCCAAGGGTTGGCTCTCAGCCCAATAGTAAATAAGATATACATGCAAACCAATCAGCCCAGGGCGATGCACCCATGTACTCTACGGAGAAACATCCATTGTAGCAATCAACCATGGGGCACCAGAGGGGCAATATTCACACTGAGGAAAAGTTGGATACACAGGAGTGCATAACCAAGAAGGGCATGGGGGCAGGGGGCACTTGGAAGGGAGAGGAGAAGAGTGGCTTAGGGTTGGGAATGGAAATTGGGAAGTGAAATCAAATGTACACGAAAAGTTGAATGAAAAACAAATTCTGCTCTGTAAATTTGCATCTAAAGCACTATTAAAAAAAAAATCTGTTCTTCAAAGACAATTAGCAATTAATTCCATGAGTAGTCACAACATAAAGATTTATCTCCTGATCCAAGAGGATGTATCTTAACTTAATCACTTCATTGTCAGTTGTATCAAGACTCAATTTGACTAAGACTTTAGCCTGCTTCCTCTGCTTTGAGTTAAAATTTTACTTTCATGACTAAATTAATGCATTTTATCAACCATCCTTTGAAGTTTATAGTTACATTGGCTAACTAATAAATACCTTTGCAATTCCAGAAGTATTTGGTTGAGGTTTCTATCATTTGCAATCAAAAGTGTCCTAACGGAAACACCCTGAATATGAAATAAGGTTAATTTATATGAGTGTGTGTTTAACTTTTTGAGCCAGTATGATATGGTTTGAATTTTGTCTTATTATCAAGAATAGTTCATTTTTCTTGATAATGAATTACAATTGTAATTCAAAACTTAATTTTAATTTCCATATTGTTATGCTTCCAAGTGAACATTTAGAATTAGAAGAATATCAGGCATAGTTTTACGTGCAAAATAATGAAATATACACTTACATCTTTTCCAAAATATTTACTTAGCATACTACCACAATTTTATGAGATGTTATATAGACATGATGTAAAATAGGTTAACATTCTTTGGGAAGTTCATGGTATATCAGATATCCTTCACTACCACTACTACTCAGATGTGTCAGTACCTCTTCTGTCTTCTTTCTGTCATTGTCCAGCTTGTGCCTTAGAAAGCCATAATCCTAGTGCTTAGATACCTTTGGAAACGTCTACTTTATGAACACATGAGGACTGGAGACACCAGAAGACATCTCATTCTGCCACCTAATGATGAATTGTAGCGATTATCGATGTAATTTGATCAGAAGTATGATCAATTTCAGACTGCAGAAGTTGGTAAAAATCTTAATTTCTTCATCTTTGGCTTTAGCAGTTGGTGAATAAATTTGAATAATAGTCCTATTAACTGGTATTCTTGAAGTCTATGGATATTATCCTATCACTGACATCATTATAGTTCATGACAGAAGTGTTCCTTTTGACTATGAATGGAATGCCATTCCTCTTCAATTTGCCATTCCCGGCATAGTAGATCTTATGACTGTCTGCTTCAAAATGGCCAATACCAGTCCATTTTAGTTCACTAATGCCTATGATAGGAGCTCTGGTAGCATAGTGCCTAAGGCACTTGACTGCTCACCAGAAGGCTGGCGGTTCAAACCCACCAGCCACTCCTCGGAAGGAAGGTTGGGCAATCCTACTTCCGTAGTGATACTGCCTCGGAAACCCAAGGAGGGGTCGCTATGAGTCGGGGCCGACTCGACGGCAAACAACAACAACAACAACAACAATGCCTATGATATCAATCTTTATGCATTCCATTTCACCTATGAAAACATCAAGTATTCTTAGATTCATACTTTGTGCATTCCACATCTCTGTTATTAAAGGATGTTTGCAGTTGTTTCTTCTCATTTTGAGTCATGTCACATGAGCAAATGAAGATTCAAAAAGCTTTATTCCATCCTCATCATTCAGGTCAACTCTACTTTGAGGAGACAACTAATCTCCAGTCCTATTCTGAGTGCCTTGCAACCTGAGGGACTCTTCTTCTGGAACTATATCAGACAATGTTTCAGTGTTATTCATAAATTTTTCAGTGATATATTTTAGTAGATTGCCATGTTCTTCTAGTCTGTCTCAGCCAAGAAGCTCTGCTGAAAACTTTGCACCACGGGTGACCCTGCTGGTATTTGAAATACAGTGAGGTTCCTTCCAGCAACACAGCAACACACCAGCCACCAAAGTACCAAACACGGGAGTAATATTCTATTGTATATGCACTATGTGTCGTTTATCCAACTCTATGCTTAATTTTGTCTTTAGTTTTTCTCAGCAGTGTTTTCTAGTTTTCATATACAAACCTTAAATATATTTTAAATATTTTCCTACAATATCTCATAAAACCCACCAGCCACTCCTCAGAAGGAAGGTTGGGTGATCTACTTCTGTAGTGATACTGCCTCGGAAACCCAAGGAGGGCTCGCTCTGAGTCAGATCCGACTTGAAGGCAGTGACTTTGTTTTTTTGGTTTATAATGTATGCATATTACACTCAAAATTTCTTTCTAAGAACTGCTGTTATTGCTTGCCACAGATTTGGACAGGCTGTGCTTTCAATTTCAATTGCTAGTTAAAATGGTAAATCTATGTTTAATTTTTAGAGTAATCACATAAGTTTTCCACAGTGACTGCACCATTTTACCTTTCCCCCAGCAATATGTGAAGGTTCCAATTTTTCCAACATATTGAAAGGCACACCCATCTTCTCAGCGTTCCAATTCTCAGTTTCCACACCCATCTTGTTATCTAAACCAGAATCTAGTAATATCTATGACTTCGCTCTCTCTAATCTTCATCCGACATCAAGATATTTTGTTTATAACCCTTGAATACTTCCAGAATTACTTTCTCTCTCTCCATGTTCATTGGGTTCCCTAGGTTTAGAGGCTGAAATGAACATTTTTATGAAAGTGATTTATAAGAAAGGAAGTAAATGAAGAGGAAGACTACAAAAGTTAAAAGAATGAGTTCAGTCTCAGTTGAAGTCTGGTTTAAGCTTGTAGCCATAGGAGCTCTGGAGTATAGACTGCACTACAGAGTTGGTACATCCTAGAGGTAAGGGGGCCTGACTTGTGTACCTACTGCAAGTCTGTCATTGCCATTTATGGGCTCTAGGGTGGTGAACATGACCCCACAACTACTATTTTCTCGGGAACATTATCCATAGAAGGTTGGCAATGTGATCTGCTAGTAGCCCTGACTCACAGAAGCTGGATCATAGGTGCACTGACTGCATCTTCACAGGCACCACCAGGGTCAAGACTCCCAACCTTTCACACCAAATCATTATGATAAACTCCTACCTGCTATATTGTTTCTAGTCTTGTTTCCATACTGCAGTTAAGGTTAAGGTTAAGGTCATTCAAATCCCACCATATCACCTGCTAGCATGAAAGATTGTTCGATGTTTCTCCTTATGGCCTTTGCATCAAGCCCTAAAGTGTTTATGACAGAGGATCTTCATGATCCTCTGTTCCAATCTTTCCAGCTTCATGTTTTTTAACTTGTTTACATGTTTTTTAATTTTACCCTTTTACATGTTCAGTGTTCAGTATGGTTTTTGGCACACATTATGCCTTCAAAAAATAATTGTTGAATGAATAGATATAGTCATAACCACAACCATACTGATTACTTAAGTTTCCTGAATATGCCATGCTCTTTTTCACCTCCTGATCTAGGTATTCTATCTCCTATGTATTTGATTGCACCAATCTTAGGTCTATATATCCTGCTAACCTCTTTTATACCCCTCAATTCTATGTTTGATTATTTTAATCTGAGAAACATTACCAGACTCCCAGGACTCAGTTATGTCTTCCTCCCATGTGTTTTCACAGCACACAGTGCTTCCACTATCTTGTCATTTATATCACTGTGTTGGACCCTGTTACTGTCTTCCTGGAGTCACCCAATAGATCTTAAGCAGGATATAGGTCTCTTTTTATTCAAAACTGAAGATCTAGCAACTTTTGTTAGCATATTGTGCTCCTTGGGCTCAAACATATGTGTTGGTTAATAAATGAATGAATAAATGAAGCAAGGAACAGAGTATATCTATAAAGAAGTTGCTTTGTGTGTAGTCAGTGATAATTTTTTAAACTTCTGTTAATAGTGAAATGTTACCAAAATTTAATGAACAGAGAGAAATAGCATACCTAGCCTACATTCATAACATAATAAAACTTAGTTGAAGACAGGAAGAATATCAAAGTAGCGTAATTGTTAAGACACTGAAAGGCATAGTTGTATTTTCTTCTTATTTTTTACTTTAAACAGAAATAAAAGCATTCTGATTGCCCCACAATGGTTAGCTAGAATTCTTCCTCGTGTCTGAATCAGATATTGGTAAGAAAGCATTTCTTTAGTCCTTCATGGTAGTGTTTAATACTACTTTTTCTACATTTTGTTCAACTTGTTCCTCTTCCTTTATAATTTTAATCATTCATTCAACACTTATTGACCACCAATATTGTACTACATGGTAGAAACTATTGCATCTAGCAGAACAGTCCTTCATGGAGTGTGACTTCAATGTATAGAAGTCTCTCCCATACATTCAGATATTCTTTTATTTGAGCCATCACTCTTTTAAACAAATTATCAACCTAAAATGGGCGACATGAATAATGCAAAATGGTTCTAAATCCCATATGGAAATTTGGAAACATGGCCTAGTTTTCGTTACCAACCACTCAAAGATTAAGTGGCCCATATTTTACAGCCCTAAAGTAGTTAGACAGCATAATATTCCTGGCAACAAATGCAGTACAAGAATATTAGTACAAGTTATTAGATGTCTAGTTATATATATATATATATATATATATATATATATATAAATATACAGTGTTCCCAGCAGAGTTCCTGGCTCAATAAAAGGCAGCTACAATAATCATCAGACCTTTGAGTCTTCCTTGCTTGACAATATATCATAACAGTTAAGAGCATGATCCCAATCAATCACATCTGGGGTCCTGACTCTTCATCACGTCTGCCTTGGGAACTTCCTGTTTCTCACAGTCCCCTACTTGTAAAAGGAGACGATAAAAGTGCCGATCTCTTTGCACTTCTTATAGATTTTTCCTCAACACCAGGATATTTTGTTATATCTTTCATTTCTTATTAAAGAAAAACCTCATGATTCCATTGACATGGATTATGCCAGCAAAACTAAGTTTGAATTGATAAAATATTCAAGTGTGCAAAGAATAGTTTACTCTCTCTCTCTCTCTCTCTCTGTACCTATTTCTAATCTAGTAAATGAAAAACATATGAATTATAATGATCTTTCTTTTTGTTGTTGTATTTCTTTCTGGGATCCTTGTTAATGGTCTTTAGACTCTCTTCTCACTTCAATAATTTTAGAATCTAGAGATATTCATTTATTACCTGAACTAGGCTTCTTACTGCATAATGTCATGATGGCATTTTTCATCTGGACATTTCTCAAGGTATAGATTAAAGGATTTAACATAGGAGTTATGATAATATAGAATACAGCAATTGCCTTATCGACAGATAAAGTGACCGTTGGCCTCATGTATTCAAATATACAGGGCACAAAGAATAAGACAACCACCGTGATATGGGAAACACAAGTTGAGAGGGCTTTGTGCCTTCCCTCCAAGCTGTGAGTCCTTAGGGAGCACAGGATGACCACATAGGAAATCAGCAAGAGGAGAAAGTTTAACAGACACATGAATCCACTGTTGACAGCAACAAAGAGCCCTAGAATATGTGTATCTGTGCAGGCAAGTTTGAGCAAAGGGTTCAGATCACACATAAAGTGGTCTATGATGTTAGGACCACAGAAGGGTAATCTAAACATGAAAAGAATCTGTATGGTCGCATGAAGAAAACCTCCCACCCATGAAACTCCCATTAGCAGGGCACACACTCTCCGGTTCATGATGGTTGTGTAGTGTAAGGGCTTACAGATGGCGACATAGCGGTCATAAGCCATCACAGTAAGAAGGATGATCTCAGCACCTCCAAATAAATGTTCTCCAAAGATTTGGGTCATACATCCACTTAATGGGATGGTCTTCCTCTCATGGAGTGAATCTACAATCAGTTTAGGGGTACTGACAGAGGAATAGCAAGCGTCAATAAAGGAGAGACAAGCCAGGAAAAAGTACATAGGGGATTCCAACAATGGGCTGGTGGTGATGGTGACCACAATGAGCACATTTCCTACCACAGTGGTGATGTAGATGACTAAGAACACAGCAAATATGACTTTCTGCATCTTCAGATTTTCTGTGAGCCCCAGAAGAACAAATGCTGTCACATTGTTCTTATTCTCCATGTATTTAACGTGGCTGTTAATTACACTACCTGCAAAGAAAATAATTGTTATTAATATAACCTTGAATTTTTTCAAGCTTTTTCATACTATCACTGATAAATATCCTTATTCCTTTGATCTTTAAGTTTTTGAGTTCATTTTTTATGGGTAAATAAAAGTTCTGAGGCTCTTTTGTTTTGCTGTAGTAAATATATATGTAACAAAACATTAATCATTTCAACCTCCTTCACAAGTATAATTCAATGGCATTATCTATGTCCATTATGTTGCTTGACTGTTTCCATTATCCACTTCCAAATTTTCCACCACCCTTAACAAAAGCTCAGTGTCCGCTAAGCATTGAGCCTTCCTGTCTTCCTCCTTCTGTTCTCCCTAATAACCAGTAATAAACTTTGGTCTTTATACACTTCCCTGTTCTGAATATTTCATGTAAGTGGAATCAATAAATGTTCTTTTATGACTGACTCATCTTACTCAGTACAATGTTTCTAACTTTTGTCCTTGTTATAGCATGTATCCAGACTTTTTCTCCTCATACTTGAGTAAAATCCCATTTTCATACTACATGTTATTTGTACTTCTGTAAATAGGCCTTTAGGCCATTTACTGCACAATTTGACTAATGTGAATAGTTCTATAATGAACTTGAGTTCACAAGTATCTGATTTTATTTCTTATTTATTGTCTTTTGCGTATATCCCTAGAAGTTGTAATTGAAGATTAACCAAACTGCTTCCTGTGTAAAGATTTTGTTAAGAATGTAGACATGAGGAACTTCTTTAAATACACAGGGCAGGAGACCATCTGTGTACACTTTGAAGTAGTAGACAGTACACACAGTGGCTGAAGAGCCAAGGATGTGAAATGAAGGAAGTCTTCTTTTACTCTTTAGGAAACAGAACCAAGAAAGGTTGTTGAGATATGAGTGGAAGGACGTAGAGTAATCTGAGGACTGAGGAGCCTTGGGTAATTACTCTAGTTAAGGTTTCTGTTTATCTTGAATGAGATTCACTAAGGTGGGAATCAGAGACAGCACACCAGTTAGCAGACTATAGAAGGTGACACCGGAGTACAGGACATAGATGGTGGGAATAACAAGAAAGGACACAAGAGCCAAACCCATGAGATTGTTACCACTATCAATTTTATACGTATTTTACACATTAGGGATTAGAAGATGAGACAAGTTGAGAATTCTTTCCCCAAATCAAGTGACTAATAAAAGGCACAGGCAAGTTTATGTAAAGCAAATTTATCAGCAGCACAGAGAGATACCGATAGAGAGGGAAATGAATAGAATTTTGGAATTCCCAAATACTAAAAAAAATGTGGAATTGTGTGTGTGTGTGGTGCTGTCAATTCTGACTCATGACAGGCTAGATGACAGAGTAGAGCCACTCCATAAGGTTTCTAGACTGCAGTTTCTAAGAGAGCAGCTTGCCAGATCCTTCTCTTACCCACAGGCTGGTGGGTTTGAACCTCGGATCCTTTGGTTGGCCGCAAAACACTTAATCATTATGCCACCAGGGTAAGTTCAGCCCCTGCTACCCACACTCTACTCCTCCTGTGAAACACAGACCCAAAATTCTTCTGCAAAAAGTGTTGAAAATGACTGAGACACTGGCTAAGTTTCTTTTTTGGGTTTTGGAACAGGAAAACCAGATCTAGAATCTTTCATTTACAACTCTTTTTATCTGGGATAGCTTTTTGGCACTTCAGATCTTTGTTCTCTTATCTGTTAAAAGAATAATGATGTCCACCTTGCTGGTTAGTATAAGAATTGATTGAGAGAGCACACGTGAGCACGCCCAGCACAAAGCTGGGATGCACGTAGCCTTTATTTATTCCATTTATATGACTGCATGTGCACAGAGGAAATAGGAAGTATTGGCCCCAAAGCAATAATTTGGAGAAACATTTTAAGTATATAATAAGTCAAGAAGTATCATGTCCAAATACCTCTGAAGAAGCCAAAGAGACTCAAATCAAAATGTGATCACAGGAAGCACTTTCCATATTTCTTGTACTCACATTTATGGCTTTTGTGTGTAATGTATATTTAAGTAATATTTTCATCCTAATATATTTTAAAAAAAAAGAAAAACCACTGTGATTTAGTTGAATCTGTCTCATAGGATGTATCTGACAGAGCAAAACTGCTCTGTCGCTGTTTACCAGAGAGAACCTGAAGGAACAGAGCCGCTGAAGAAAATTTACGAGAGAAAAGGGAGGCACAGGGGGACTAAGAGAATTCTTAGACCCCGTTTATTGTCAGTACAGAGTTTATAAATCATATTGAGAGCTATATTCGTCCAATGCTAAAATCTTATCAAGGCTTACAAAGAATAAAGTTTCTAAGATGTCTATAATCTCTAACTGAGTTCAGGTACAGAATTCATGAACATTCTTTACTGGGAACTAAGAGCTTTCTTGAAGGTCACAGTGAGTTTTGTCGAGAACTTCTTGACCTGGAGACTTGCTGGCATGCCCTTATTTCAGATAGCTGTGTTCAGCTTCTTCCTGCGAATGTTCTCAGCAGTACTCTGAACAAGGCGCACAGCTTTCTCACCCAGGGCAAGAGTCCAACTACTCCTCACACTGCTCCACAGGGTTTCCAGTGTTGTAAATCTTTACAGAAGCAGACTGCCTCATCTTCCTCCCATGGAGCAGTTGCTTGATGGAACCCACAAACTTTTTCATTAGCACCCAAATGCTTTAACAACTGTGCCACCAGAGTTCCTTTCCTCATAGATTCTCCCATCAAGTACCACGCTTCTACCAGAAAACTTCCTTCCATTTTCAAGACTCTAATGATTAGTCTTGATTATGAAGAGAAGTTGTGTCCTAGCAGACATGGTACCTGATGTGGAAGATAAATTGGAGTCCTATAGATTGGTTAATCTCCGTAAGAGCCAACTTTACCTTTCAAATGAGGCTAATTATTATTACTTAATATTTTTAATGTTTGGAGTAAAAGAGAATACTCTATTTTTATATTTGGAAAATGTTGAAAATAGTAATTTATGTAAATGAATAGCAATAATCTTAAATAAGAGGCAACACTATTAGAGACTTACCTTGGTGGTCTTTAGAGATGACCTCAGGGATGTTGGTGGTGTTCAGCAACAATTCCATCTTCAAACTGACCCCCTCTTGAAATAAGTACTTTTCTTCATGAAAGATGTAAAATATTTGACAAGAGACTAAACGTAAAATTTAATATCAAATAAAAAGTTTATAAAGTGATATTATGAGTCAACATCTTTCCTTTCAATCTAAAAACTCAAAACCTTTTTCCAGAAAATCTGGGATTTGAATTTAGAATGGATTTATTCGAAACATTAGAGAACTGATCTTCTCTCCATGGCTCTGTTCCAGCAGTACAGGAGTCAGAGAGTGCGGAGGAACACATTTAAATAAATCACTCCGCACATGGTGACGCTTGCTCTGGATGTGTGAGCAATAAACCTTTCCAATTTGCACTACGTAGATCTACAAAGAAGTTTCCATAAAGGTTCTGGGAGCTTGTTTTGCTCTCTCAGGAATAAATTACCTCCTTTGAGTGAGATGTTAGGTATTCTGGAGAGACACCCTTAAGAACATCCTTCTTGAAGAGGGACTTTTTTTTCTGCACTTGACACCTAACCATTTTGAGACCTCCCTCTGTATGCAAACCTTGGTTGTCAAGAAAACCAAATGCCATGTGAATAGCAGCTGGCATGATTCTTCAGTGTAGATTATGATATAGTTTTCCTGTTGATTCATGTCACAGAGGAAGCTTTTATTTCCTTATTTGTATTAAACCATTCCTGGAAATCCATTCTTTATTTTTTGAATGCTAGAGCAGTAGAGCTCTGGTGGTGTAGTGCCTAAGGCATTTGACTGCTAACAGAAGCATGAAAAAACAGACAGAAGGTTGGGGGTGCAAATCCACCAGCCACTCCTCAGAAGGAAGATTGGGAAATCTGCTTCCATAGTAAACCCAAATAGGGGTCGCTATGAGTCAGATCTGACTCAATGGCGGTGAGTTTTGTTTTTGAGTTTAGAGTAGTAGAGCATAAAATTAATGGTTAATATTGTGAAGTGTCTATCCTCAAATCTTGTTTTTTCACATTTCAAGAGGTCTTTGGAAGTAGCTAGAAGCCCCAGAAGATGCCAGATTACTGTGTCGTCTGTGATTCGTGGCTGGTCAGAAAGCTATACAACACACTCATAGCCATCAATTTGATTTCAACTCAGCATCCCTAAAGGATGGAGAACTACTCCATATTTCCAAGACCAATAATATTTACAGAAAATAAGTATTGCATTTTTCACCTGATGAGTTTCTGTTGGGTTCAAATTGCTGATCTATTTATTAGCACCAGAGCACTTTAAGCCCTGTGCCACCATGGATCCTTGATCAGAAACCTGACCAATATTAAAAATGTGGGGAGATACCTAAAACATCGGAAGGAAGTTCTGGTTGTTCCACATCTTTGCCACTTGTTTTTCTTTTAGTTATCCTAAGGGGCATATTTTATTGTTAATGGCACAGCAGAGTAAATTCTGACTCCCAGCGACCTCATGGGATAGTAGACTGCCCATAAGTTGTTCTAGGCTGATGGTCCCATGGTTAAGCTCTCTGCTGCTTCCCAAAATTTAAGCATCTCCACTGCTCCGAGGGATAAAGATGTCCCATGGAGTTGCTAAGAGTCGGAATCTACTAGAAAAGACAAGGGTTTAAAAATCTTTACATGAGGTGATCGCCAAATTCAACCCATTAACCTTTCAGTTAGTATAGGGGCACATAACCTTTGTGCCACCATGGGTATTAGTGTAGGGGGTTGAAGTATGCAGTGGTAAATTATTTTGCTTTTAATGTGCATTTCCTTGGTGACTAATGATTTTGAGCATTGTTTTTTCATGCTCTTAGTGACTAGTATTTGCATATGTATATGTATATAAGGAGCTGTGGTGGTGTAGTCCCTAAGGCATTTGGCTGCTAACCAGAAGGTTGTTGGTTCAAACCCACCAGCCATTCCACAGACATAAAGATTTGCTGCCTCAGAAATCCAAAGGAGGTCTCTATGAGTCAACATCCATTCAATGGCAGTGCGTTTGTTTTTTAGTTTGGTATATATGTGTATCTATGTGTATATGTGTGTGTGTGTGTATTTTATACATATGTATATGAATTTTCTCTTTTTTGAAATACTTTGTGTGAGATTGGTATTATTTCTTCTTGAATAATTTTAAGGAATTCACAAATGAAGCCGTTGTATCAGGAGCTATTTCTGATAAGGATTTTAACTATAAATGCAATGTATTCAACTGATATGGGGCTATGCAGTTTATCGATTTCTTTTTGTCAGATTCTGTAATAAAAAATAATTGGTTTCTAAATTGTCAAATTTATTGGCTTAAATATGTTTATAATGTTTTATATTTTGTTATTGTTGTTATGTGCCATCGAGTTGGATCCAACTCATAGCGACCCCTCCTTGGGTTTCGGAGGCAGTATCACTACGGTAGTAGATTGCCCAACCTTCCTCCAAGGAGTGGCTGGTGGGTTTGAACCGCCAGCCTTCTGGTTAGCAGTCAAGTGCCTTAGGCGCTACGCTACCAGAGCTCCTTATCACTACCTTGTTAATTTCTGAGGATTTTTAATGATGTACTTTTTCATTCTTGATAAGGGTAATTTGCACACATACCCCAATCTCTCACTTAACAAAGGGCTTATTGATTTTATCTTTTCAAAGAACCACCTGCTGTTCCAATGCTTTTCTGTTGTTTTTCCATTGACTTTTCCTCTTATCTTTATTATTTTCTACCTGCTATTTTGTTTAATTTGCTCTTATTTTAGTTGTTTCTTAATTCAGTTCTTGTATTGCTTACTATACATTTTGATAGGTTGTGCGTTCATATACATTTAATTCAAAATATTTTTCATTTGTCTTGCTCTCTTTAATTTAATTTTTAAATTAAATTTTTAAATTAAATTAAATTAAAAAGAATTAAAATTAAATTTTAGTTCTTTGAAAACTATTCACTACACTAAAACTTCTCCATTCTAATCACCCTAAAGTGTGCAGTTCAGTGCATGCACAATACTGTGTCAGTTATGCCGTCACTCCCCATTTCCTCTCCCCCAAATCCCTAGCCACCACTAATCTCTCTTCTGTCTCTAGGAATTCACTTATTCCGGGCATGACATAGAAATAGAATTTTCAAAATCTATGGTCTTTTATGTCTGATTTCATTCATTTAGCATAGCATTTTCAAGTTTCATCCATGTCGAAGCATGTTATCTGTACTTCAGTCCTTTTTATGACTGGGTAATATTCTACTTCATGGATTGATTATACTACATTTTGCTTATCCATTCAACAGTGACGGACTTTTGAGTTGTTTCCACCTTTTGGCTGTGGTGAATATAGAGCAACGTACATTTGTGAAAAGTTTTTGTTTGAACCTATGTTTTTAATTCTCTTGGATACATATCTAAGAGTGTTATTGCTGGATAAAATTGTATTTCTATGTTTAATTTTGAGGAAATGAAAAACTGTTTTCCATAGAGGCTGCATTATTTTACATTCCAACCAATATATGAAACAATTCTAACTTCTCATCTTTGCCAACATTTGCTGTTTCCTTTTTTTTATTATTATTATTTTAATAGCTGTTTTAGTTATTGTGAAGTGGTACCTCATTATGCTCTATGGGGCAGGTCTAATCTGTTCTAAAGGCCACTATGAGTCAGAATTGACTTGAAGACAATGAATTTAATGATTAATGACATTCAGTATATTTCCATGTACTTGTCAGCCATTTGTATATCTTCTTCAAAGAAATATCTAATCATGTCCTTCAACATTTTTTTACTTCAGCTGTTCGTCTTTCTGATGTTGCGTTGATTATATTAACTAAACTTAACTCACTGCTGCTGAGTCAGTTACCACTCATAGCGACCCTTCCTCGGGTTTCCCAGGTGGTATCTCTATGGAAGTAGACTTCCTAGTCTTCCTTCCAAAGTGGCCGGTGGGTTTGAACTGCCAGCCTTCAGGTTAATGTTCAAGTGCCTTAGGCACTATGCCACCAGAGCCCTTATCAAATATATAATTTGCAAATATTTTCTCCCGTCCTGTGGGTTGTTTTCTTACTTTCTTTGTAGTGTCCTTTGATACACAAAAATGTTTTAATTTTGATGGAGACCAATTACCTATTTTCTTTTCTTGCTTGTGATTTTGTTGTCAGTTTAAGAAATAATTGACTAATTTAAGGCCTCAATAATTTACCCTTATATTTCCTTCTAGGAATTTTATACTTTTAACTAATAGCTAAAAAGGTCTTTGATACATTTTGAATTGATTTCTTATGGTATGAGTTAGGAATCCAAATTCATTCTTTTGTATGTGGAAATCCATTTGTTCTAGCACCATTTTTTGAAATGACTATTGAGTTCTCCTTGAATGTTCTTGGCACTGTTGTTTAAAATCAATGGACCATAGATATACAGGTTCCTATCAAGCTCTTCATTCTATTCCATTCATCTATATGTGTGTTCTTATGCAAGTACCACACCGTTTTTGTTACTACAGCTTTGTAGTAATTGGGATTGGTAAATTTGACCTCCAAATTTGTTCTGTTTCAGTATTATTTTAGCTATGTGGAATTCCTTGCAATTCCATATGAATTTTAAGAATAAATTTTATTTTATTGATAAATGGCAGTTGGAGTTTTGGTGTGGATTGCATTGAATCTACAGATAGGTTAAGGAAATATTACCATCTTAATTGTATTAAGTGTTCCAATCAATGAAAACAGGATGTGTTTCCATTTACTTAAGTCTTCTGGAATTTCCTTCAACAATGTTTTGTAGTTTTCAGGATACAGGCCTTTGATCAATTTGGTGAGACCAGAAATTCTTTGTTTGTTTCCATTTTTTAATAAAAATGTTCAGGCATTTACCATTAACTGAATATTAGCTGTGGGTGTTCATAGATGTCCCTTACCTGATTGAAGAATATCTCTTTCATTCCTCAATTGTTAAATGATTTATCATGAAAGTTATCAGATTTTCAATTTTTTTGTATCAGTTAAGATGATGATGTGGTATTTTCCTTCATTATTTTAATGTGATGTATTACAGTGACTATTTTTTTTTATGTCAACCCACCTTCCATTTCTGAGATATTTGCCACTTCTTTGTTAGAAGTAGTTCTTTTAAAATGCTGTTGCATACAACTTGGTATTATCTTATTGAGGATTTTGGCATTTATATTCAAATTAAATATTAGTTCCTAGTGCTCTTTTCTTGTGATAACTTTGTTTGGTTTTGGTACTACTGATGTCATAGAATTAGTCAGGGATTATTCCCACTTCTGATATTATTTTAGAAGAGGTGGAGAAAGATTGATATTAAATAATATTTAAATGTTTGGTAGAATTCACTGGTGCTCCCTTTTGGACCTGGGATTTTCTTTGTTGGAGGTGTTTTTTTTTTTTTTTATTTTTTTTAATTTTGTGGTTTATTTATGATTGTTTTCTGAATTTGTTATGGTCCTATTCAGATTTGCCTTTCTTCATGAGCTGGTTTTAAAAGTTTTGGGAATTTCTTCATGTCATCTCTGTTATCTAACCCATGTAATTGTCCATGGCTGTTCTGTTTGCTGTCAAGTGTGTTGCTCCATATGGAGATCTTATGTATAACAGAACAGAACATTGTCATACGTCATCATCAGGATTCCTATTATAATTGAGTCCACAGTTGAAGCTATTATATTGATCCATCTTATTAAGGATTCTGCCATCCCCCCCTTTTTTTTCTTTTAATTTTTACTGTGATTTGGGTGAAAGTTTATACAGCAAATTCCCTTTCCATACAGCAGCTCACATACACTTTATCTCATGATATTGACTACAGTTTCCCACTATGCAACAGCTCCCCTTCTACTTCCTCCCCATAGTTTCTCCTTCCCTGTGTCCTTCCTTCCCATGCACTCCTGCTCCCCAAGCTACCTCCCTGTGCATATGCAGCCCTTCTATTCTCCCATGATTGATCTCTCCAAGGAGTATTTCTCCTGTTGTAAATGTTCAGCTCATATGCCTGTCTTTTCTTTGGGATTCTGCTCATTTTTGATGGCCCTCTGCATTAACCAGCGTGATGTTCTTTTTGAGAGATTGGTCTTTCCTGAAGACCAGTGCAAACTCAGACTCACTTCTAAAGAGTATTCTGGTTATATTTCTTCTAAGGCTGACCTATTTGTTCTTTTGGAAGTCCATGGTATATTCTATATTCTTTGACAACACTTTATTTTGACATTGTTGTTGTTGTTGTTATGTGCCTTCGAGTCAGCCCTGACTCATAGCGACCCCTCCTTGGGTTTCCGAGGCAGTATCACTACAGAAGTAGGATTGCCCAACCTTCCTTCCAAGGAGTGGCTGATGGGTTTGAACCACCAGCCATCTGGTAAGCAGTCAAGTGCCTTAGCCACTAGTCTATGCCAAACACATCAGTTCTTCTGTCTTCCTTTTTCAGTGTTCAACTTTCACATGCTTATAAGGCCATGGAAAAGACCATGGTTGGGACAAAATCATCTTAGTCACAATGTGACATTTTTGCTATTTAAAACTTTAAAGAAGTAGCATGAGAGGAGGAAGAGGCTTAGTAACCAGTGGCGACATGCTGTGGAAGCACCCAGACAGTAAGTGATAGCACAGAGCCATTAGCCACAGTAGTACCTTGGGAACCAATGTGGTCTCTGCAAGTGACCCAGCTATGGCATTAGCAAGGGGAGAACAGGGCAGAGAGTAGTTGGTTCCAGTAGGTGACATTATGGCTGAGAAGATGAATCCTAAGCAGCTGAACCAGTGGAATGAACGGCTGAACAGCTACAAGCAGCTGTTCAAGTCCCAGGTCAAGATTCTCTGCAAGAAAGCTAAAGAAATACTGACAAAAGAATTCAATGTGTAAAATGTTGGAGGTCCAGTAACTGTCTGTGGACAAGTGCATGGGAAACTTCATGATCTCGTGGAATATTTTAGAATTGGTGGCATATCACCACATTCAAATCACTTGTTTATAGGATATTATGTTGACAGAGGACATTAATCAGTTGAAACAGTTACACTGCTTGTAGTTCTTAAAGTTCATTACAATGAATACAGCACCATTCTTTTAGGGAATCATGAAAGAGGACACATCACACAAGTATATGGTTTCTGTGATGAATATTTAAGGAAATGTGGGTATGCAAATGTGTGGAAACATTTTGCAGAGCATTTTGACCATCTCCCTCTCACTGCCTTGGCAGTTGGGCAGATCTGTCTGCATGGACATCCTTCACCACCCATTGATTCAATGGATCACAGCACAGCACTTGATTATCTACAAGATGCTCCCCGTGAGGACCCATTCTGTGACTTTCACATACAGATGACCAAGATGACTGAAGTATAGTTCCTCAAGGTGTAAAAGGGGTTGTATGAAGGGGGTTGATCCTCAGTGGGTTCAAGGCAGCACTTACACTAAGGGCTAAGAGACTGATGTCATGACCTGGAGCCATGATCTACAACATGGATTTACTGAGACTTACTTACAAGGAGTCAGGGGTGGCAATCTGGATGGACAAGAGAGACAAAAAACAAAAGCCACATCTCCTTAAAGCTACAGGCAATATTAAACCGAAGTACACAAAAGGGGCACCCTACTAGGCTTACGGGAGCTCTGGTGGTGTAGTGCCTAAAGCTTCTGACTGTTAACCAGAAGGCTGGTAGTTCAAACCCATGAGCCACTCCTCAGAAGGAAGGTTGGGCGATATACTTCCATAGGGTCACTATGAGTAGGATCCGACTCTACGGCAGTGTGCTGGGTATTAGGCTTACATGACCTTTGATTCTCATTTCTGGACACCCACATTCCAGGAAGAAGAGCTTTGGGTCCAGATGTCCATGTCAATCTCTTGGTGCTGTTTCAGGATGTGGCTTTCAGCCCATCATGCTGGCAATCACAATAGGAGGCAGGCTGATAAGTCCTGATAGTGTAGTTATCAAGATCTTTACCATCTGTAGGTATGCACAGTTCACCCTACACTTCACCCCTGCTTACCCTGAGGTGGCCCTTACAATTTTATTGCACCAGTCTTCTGTGATATCCCTTGAGCCAGGGTAGTAGAGGTGCATGGCATTCACACACCACAAATACAAAATAAGCAACAGCAACATATCACAATAAAAATACAAAATCCAAGGAAGAATAAAAATGTATAACAAAAAGAGGCAGGGAGAGATTGAAGCCACTTCAGGAAGCTTCTGTTTGACCAGTGGAAGAGAGCACTTAATGCAGTGGCATTAGCAGGGTCAACCAGAGACAGCAGAACTGTTGAGGAGGACAAAGGCAGCTCCCCACAAACCCAGCAATTGCTGTGGTATGGAGCTCAGCTACAGTTTTGTCCCAATCAGTGAACAGGTTAGGGGTCACTCACTTATTCATGAAAGGACAGCTCTTTAGTAGACACTAGTACAGGAAGGCTGTGTCCATCCAACAAGAGACATGATACCTGAGGGGATGAATCAGGACCATTCCAGCTTTTGGAGCTGGTTTGCAACATCACACTCACTGCCCTACAGGTGCAGTTCTGGAAGGGAGAGTTGAGGAGAGCAAGGAGGGGATTATAATACTCCAAAGAGACAATAATAACATTCTCTTGGACCTAGGTGGACTCAGATTATGCACATGTGTGGTTTTGGGTGGTTGGGTGTAAAAATAGTGAGATCTTTATACTCTGCTCTAGGCCTAAGCCCCATGGTGAGGAAAAGGCAAACCAACAGGGTCCTGTTTGCCAAATCCAAGGTAGATTGACCACAGTGTCTCCTGTGACTAAGTCCTGTGGTAAGGGCAAAAGCAAGTTACCCTGTGTTCTTGTTTGGGGTAGCCCTATATCTACTTCAAAGTGTGCTTGCACCCAGATGTGTAGGGTAGTGTCTGGTTGCTGAGTCAAGATTGCATATGTACTTGGATGGCTATGCTGCTCAAATTAATGTAAGGCACAAATGACATCTGGAAGTCCCTTAGTCCATCCTGTGAATGACTGAGTTTCTTGTCTGAACTGCTTTTCAACAAGCCATTCATTTTTCCCCTCAGGCTTGCAGCAATGGGATTATATGACAAATGGAAGTGCCAGTATATTTCATTCTGGTCTGCCCAGTTGTGCACTTCATGTCCTGTGAAGTGAGTTCCTTGATCTCTGTCTATGTCTGTAGTAGTCCCGTAGTCAGCATAGAGATGTCTGAGACCACAAATAATGGCCTTGTGAGTGTCTCTCTGGCCAGGATAGGTTTGTAGCAGCCTTGTCATGGTGTCCACACAAGTCAGAGCATATTAACTGCCCTCTGACATAGGCATAGGTCCTGTGTAATCCACTTGCCATCATTGGGCAGGTTCAGTCATTCACAGTACGGACCCAGGATTATAGGAAGGCACACAGGCACGTTCTAAGGAACATTGAACTGGCACAGTTATTTCAAGCTTCAAGTACACCTCTATATAACAGGGACAGATACAGGCATTTGTGTCCTGCACATAGAATTCATTGTCCCTTATACCTCCCTTTTTTCTAGAGCAACCAAGGCTGCTCTGTCCTGTACAGGGAAGTCTTCCACTGCCCTTCTTCTGACAAGGGCATCTGTTTTGGGGTTCCCCAGTGGTGTGTTGGGTTTAAATCTCAGTTCTGTCACATACTCAGTTTAAGCCTGGATAAATTATTTAAACTCATAGTGCTTGACTTCCCTCACCTTCAAATTGGGCATATCCCACAGGTAAACATTTTCAATATAGGACCTTGGGTATAGAACTCAATAGTTAGTTACCATATTTATAAATGACAGTGTGCTTTATATATAACAAGGATGGGATATTTGTTGAAAATAATTAGAAAATGGACTCCAAGTTCTGGGTACAGCCTGATGGCCACCCCAGTGCAGTACATGATTTCAGGAGCTCCTGGGCAGTGCACATGGTTGATGGATGCTTCCCATCCATCAACACACATCTCACATGAAGGCCTGGAGATCTGCTTCTGGAAGGTCATATCCTTGAATACCCTATGGAACAATTCTCCTCTGCACATATGAGCGACCATGAGTGGGAATCCTTATAAAAGCAACTGTTTTTCTTTCTTTCTTTCTTTCTTCTTTTCTTCCTTCCTTCCTTCCTTTTTTCCTTCCTTCGTTCATTCCTTCCTTCCTTCCTTTTTTTTTTCTTTCTTTCTTCTATTAGTAGATGATTTCTATCCCTTGTCATAAATGCCATTCTCTAATGACATTAGGGACAGTAGGAGGAAGAGATAAGTATTTGGTTGCAATTTTGGCAAAGGTTCCTAAAATTAATTACTCTTCCCTGAGGAACTAGAGAAGACATATGCTATCCATTTGAATAAAACAGCATCTCAAGCTCGCGAAACCCGAAGGAGATGAGAAAGGAAGGCTACATGGATATCTGGATGGAGAGTCACAACAGCAGTGCCTCTGTCTGACACAGCCTGAGGCCAGACGTAGAATTCTTATGCAAGGTGGGAGAAAGATTCTTAAGTCCAAAAGAACCATATTAAGTGGCTTTGGACATATATGAGCATAGGCCCTGTGAGAAAAGCTCAGCAGGATTGGCTTTAGGGAATTTCTCATCCAGAGGACTTTTAATCATCTGCTGGTGTCTTGTTCCTTGCACTTGCTTTTCTAGGTTAAAAAAAAAAAAAAGACTGTCATGTTCTTAGAGTCCTTCTCAAAGCTTTCAGACCAAATTCTATATAAATAGCCCCGAAGACATCCATGAGTCCCATATAAATGGGAACTGGTAGAACAGCTGAACTTCCCTCCACCCCCTCCAAAGCTTAAATTATTTTTAAACAGTAAGGCTGCTTATGTGTAGTGTCTTGGAAAGTACGTTATCTGAAGAAGCTCCTGCAGGGTGAGAAGTCACACACACCAGATAGGGTGAAAATTGAGATGTTGGAGAACCATAAGTTTACTCTTTTTTTATATACTTCAGGTTTTTATTTTCTCAAAAGAATTCGAACATCAGTTCAGTAAATTAACAGGATCTTGCCTCAGGCTGTACGCACTCCAGATTGAAGAAAACCACAATAGAGTTATTTTAAGAACTGATGAGTCAACTAAAAGCTGTCTGATGACACATCAGTAGCATATAACCCTCTGTATTGGGTTCCATCTGAGCTCTAATAAAATGACCACTTTCTCCCGACCAGTCTGTATGTAAGTACAACTACTACTCATTCATTGTCAATATTCTTCTTCAATACTGATTATAATTTCCACAGGTGAGCTTGATGAAAACTATGGATTTCACATCTGGAATATTATTATATATTTACTTCTTGAAAAGTAAATCTTTTAAAACAATTATCTGTCTCCTCTGATCCCTCTCTGTTTCTCTTCTCTTTCTTTGTTTCATCTTTTCTGTATTTCCTCCTCTGTCTTCTTTCTGTTTGTTCCTCTTTTCCTCCTCTTCACTCTTTCCCTCTCCTCTCCTATTCCCTTCTCTTGCTCCCCCTACTCCCTTCCCTTGGCTCCCTTTGTACAAATGCTTTCTGATGCCTAATATTAGGCACATGACAGATATTAAAGAAAAATACATCATAAAACCAGTACGGTATGGTGTTCTACAAATCATTTCTTTGAATAGTGAGCAGATCTTAATGAGCACTCCACGTTAAGTCATGAGGTAAGTTTGACAGGATTATATTATCTCTGTTTGGGATGTGGCTTTAGAAAGTGAATTTAGGAAATGAATAAAGAGAAATAGCAAAAACAGGAAAGAAAAAGAAGCAATTATTAAAATTTTATTTTAAATATTCTCTTAGTAGTTTTCCTCACTTTCTTAGCTTAAGTTGTAGACTCATTACTTTTGGAGATATTCAGAGACATCTTCTATGTTTTCACTCCCCCAAGAACAGTAAAATCATATAACAAGAACTTTAGTAAGTTTACAACAATCGTGTCTTCACAACAGTCTTAAATATAGATACATTTAGATTTCCTTTTACAGGTAGAGAAATTGAAGTACAAAATAAATTGATGTTATATGATGAATAAGGAGTACATCCAGGACTCCAAACTATGTCTCCACATTTTAAGCCCATTTAATTTATCTGCTCTCCCATGGATTTCAACCTTTCTGTTTACCTTCTTCCTTTCCTGTTTTCTTTATCTTTTGCCTCTTTTTCCCTCACCCTCTCCCAGCAGATTCTTTGGGAGTGCTTACTTTATAACAAGCACTTGGTGAGACACAAGTAGCTAAAAGCAAGTATCTGTAGTTATAAGACTTGATCACACATCATTCCCATATAAATGCCTACATAAAGAAAACAGTAGTGTCAATTTTCCCCAACCAATGTAATTTAATAAAATTTTGTGAAATTTTGTCATTGGTGAAATACAACATAATATCAATTTAGTTCCATTTTTCCAATATCTCCTGGGATTGCTTTGGAAATAATCCCTGAGTCTGTATTCATTCCATTATTTGCTGCAGACAGACAGCTTCATTTATAGGAAGGAAATTTTATTTTTTTTTGTGGTAAATATAGACATAACAGAACATTTGCCATTTCATCAGCCTTCACGTGTACAATGCAGTGACTGCTGGTCAACCATCACCATGAGCAGACTCAGACTTTTCCATCACCCCTGACAGAAGCTCCCTGGCCCCAAGCACTGTGCTTTGTTTCCCCCTTTCTCCCACTCACTGCTGGTCATCACAATTAACTTTGATCTCTACACATTTTCTTATTCCAGATGTTTCATCTAAGGGCAGTCATACAAAGTCGTGCTTTTGTGACTGACTTATTTCACTCAACATACTGTTTTCAAAGTTCCTTCATGCTGTAGTGTGTGTGTCAGGATACATTTCTCTTTATGGCTGAGTGAAGTTCCATTATATGTACGGCCAACTATTAAAATCCCAAATATTAATAACTTTTCCTTTAATAAATATTATCAGTGTGAAAAATAAATAAATAATGGGTAGAACTATAAGAGTGGTAAGGCAGGATATCGGTTTGTAACACTGGGGAGCATAGGAGGTGGCTATTGCTACTGACTCCTATCCCCAAGACTGAGAGAAACTAGCAGTGCTGTCTCCTACATTTGGGGAAGGAAAAAGCTCCCAGGGTGGCAAAGTAGGAAAAAGAAGAAGGACTCATGAGAAAAGAGATTGAAAAAATCTCTATATGTCTTTTTATACGATAGATCAATGTTTGCTTTCTCTCTGAAAAATATGCCTGGCAACTTTGAAGAAAAAACATGCATGTCTGGGTATTGGTCAATGTGCTACATACATTTTCATATCATGGATGGGCTTTTGCAACATGATGCATACTAGAATAGTATACATTTCTAATTTAAAAGTTAACCATTATAATATTACAATATTATAAACAAAACAGGAAGCTATAAAGAGCAAAATAAATATCACTTATAGGGTCAACTATAGAATATAAAAAAATAAAACTGTTGATATGGCTATGCATTTGTATCTGTCTTCTGTAAAACTAGGCATAATAAGGTGCCCCAAGGGTATCTTTATTCCTTAAGGAAAATGATCTGTGCTGTGGATGATTATACTTACTTTCAGGGACATCAACTGTCACTTGAACTGAAGTGATTGGAAGGATGGGTAATGTGACAGAATTCATCTTCCTGGGCCTGACTCATAACATGGAGCTTCAAAAACTTTTCTTTGCTGTGTTTTTAATTGTCTACTTGGCCACCCTGGCAGGCAACCTGCTCATCATGATCACCATCAGCACCAACAGGGAATTAGGGTCCCCCATGTACTTCTTCCTGTCTTGCTTATCCTTTATAGATAGTTGCTATTCTTCATCCATGACCCCCAAAATGCTAGCTGACACTCTCACTATGAGAAAAACCATCTCTTTCAGGGGATGCATGACTCAAGTCTTTGTTGAGCATTTTTTTGGTGCTACTGAGATCATCCTGCTGACGGTGATGGCCTATGACCGCTATGTGGCCATCTGCAAACCCCTGCACTACATGACCCTTATGAACCACAGGATGTGTGGTCTTCTGGTGGGAGTAGCCTGGGCTGGAGGTGTTGTCCACGCAACCATACAGATCCTTTTCTTAGTATGGCTGCCCTTCTGTGGTCCAAATATCATAGACCACTTCATGTGTGACTTGAACCCTTTGTTGAAACTTGTCTGCATGGACACTCAAACTCTTGGTCTCTTTGTTGCTGCCAACAGTGGATTCATATGCTTGTTGAACTTCCTTCTCTTGATGGTGTCCTATGTGGTCATCCTGCACTCCCTAAAGAACCATAGCTTAGAGGGGAGGCGCAAAGCTCTCTCCACCTGTGTCTCTCACATCACAGTGGTTGTCTTCTGCTTCGTGCCTTGCATATTTGTGTATCTGCGCCCAGTGACTACCTTCTCCATTGATAAAGCTGTGGCTGTCTTTTATATCATAATCACTCCCGTGTTAAACCCCTTAATCTACACTCTCAGAAATGCAGAGGTGAAAAATGCTATGAAGAAGCTCTGTGGTCAAAAAAGTGACTTCAACTGAGAAATAATTGCACCAAGATAAAATGACTTTATTCTTCAAATGGTGAAGAGAGAAGAAGATAATTTACATGATTTAGGTTAAGTGAAAACTGATTTGTCAAAAGTACTTTGATATCGGCATGTATGTCCTTTGAGAATAAAAAAAGTGCAGATAGAAAATTATTTATCATGGTGAGAATATCTCATTTAGATTTATTTATTTTCTATCTGAGTATTGACCTGTAAAATACTGACAGCATTCTATTTGGTCTTGTTAAAAAGCATATTTCTCATTTGACATGGCTCTACAAATTCCAATTTAGCAGAGTGTTGTTGTATTTATAAATCCATATTTTAAACAAATTATCCAGATATTTCTGAAGCCAGTGATCTATTCACATTCTTTGAATCATAATGCTACAGATTATGTTCACAACTTCTGTATCCAAAAAGAAAGGTTCAGTATTTCTTGTTGATGCACTATTTGGATGAAAACCTACTGTTATCTTAATGAGTTATTTACATCGACAGATTATTTTGTCACTATTTTGCTATATGTAGCAGATATTATATTTCATTTCTCGTATGCATATTTTGGGGGAATGAGTGATAAGGTTTATTTGTTGTTGTTGTTGTTATTTCCCATGACATAACATTGAAGAGTATAATGTCTGTGTAAGGCAGCCTTGAGTTTAAATATAAGTTTTTCCACTTACAGAGAGTACTTTGTTATCGTGGCCTCTTCAGGATTCAGTTAAAGGGAATGAGAGGTATTATCTGGGTAAAAGAAAATAAACCATGTAACTCCAACAGAGTTCCTTGTAAAAAGCTCTTAGTAGGCAGTAAGTGCTTAATAAATATTTATTATTATACGCATCCCTTATTGCTGGAGTGAGTCTAATTGTAATAGAACTACTTAACTGGTTCAAAGTGTTATTTTAATTTTCTTTGAGCTTTAGAAGATGTGCTCCACTTTTTCTCTGTCCATGCTACAAAGAAGAATACTAAAAAAGCTGACGGCACAGACCAACAACAACAACCTAAAGTATTGGGGCCAATATATATTGAGTGCTTTTAACAATGCCTTGTTGTTGTTTTTATGTGCCTTCGAGTCAGACCTGACTCATAGCGACCCCTCCTTCGGTTTCCAAAGCAGTATCACTACGGAAGTAGATTGCCCCATCTTCCTTCCCAGGAGTGGCTGGTGGGTTTGAACCGCCAGCCTTCGGGTTAGCAGTCAAGTGCCTTAGCCACTATGCTACCAGAGCTCCCTTAACAACAACAATGCCTAGCACCTAGTAAACCTCATAAAATTAATTTTTAAAAGGAAAAGTATTGACGACTGCTAACCAACTCCCAGTTGGGGCAGATTTGGGTTGGTATCTCCTACAAGTAGCAGAACCCTCATTCATCTGGGTCAGGATCTTTGTGTATCTTGCCTTAGTCCCTATCTCCTTAGATCAAAAGTTACTTTCATATATGAATAGCCTGTCTCACGTAGTTTTTGCTTTTGTTTTGGTTTCCTTTTTCACGTGAACTTCATGCATTTATATACTGACATTAAAGGTCCTTATTTAGCCCCTGCAAGTCCTGTAAGCCTCCAAGTTTCAGATGGTTTTGAAGCCTTTGGAGCTCTGGAGTCCACAGAGCTAGAATGGGTCCATCTCACTAATTAATGTAACACTACATGTGTCTTTCAGAATCTTATTTTAATCTAGTTTATAAGTATAATGGAATGTTAGTACTATTTCATTTTAAGCAGTACATGATATAATGTCTGAAAAATATTCAAGACAGTGCCTGATACTCAAAGAAACAGATGGTATAGGTGTCTATGCTGATGAGATTCAAAAGAGACTAAGTCCCACCCTTAATAAATGTCACTGTGTCTATTACCTCCTTCACCTCTTCATAAATATCCCATTACATTTTGACTTCTTAAGAAACTATATGGATTAATTTTGGTATTCAGTTGTACGTAGGTATTCAATAAGGAGACAATGAGGAACTTTCAGAATTCTGAGAGTAAATCCAGTAGAATTAATATAAGACAGAGGAAATTAACACTTGGAAAAATCCAGAGGTGAAAAATGCTATGAAGAAACTCTTAAAATTCTGAACATATTTCAAATAAACATTAGCTTAATATTTTTAGTGGCAATAAGGAAGCTGTAACATAATAGCTAGTACCTGTAGCAAAGCTATTATTTGTTTACTACAATGTGGCAAGAACTATGAAGACATTGTCTTATTTAATTCTCAAGAGAGCCCTTTGAAAGTAGATCATTCTATTCCTGTTTTCAGAAGAATCACCGGAAGCTTGGATAATTTCAATAGCTCACTCAAGGTCACAGAGCTAGTAAATGCCTGATGTCGGATTTAAACTCATGTAATTTGTCTCAGAAGCTACATTTTTAGTGGAGAGACATAGGCAATACATAACTAAACATAATCAAGATAAATTCAGAGAATGAAAAGTGTTATTTTTTTTTTGTTAAAATGTTAAGCGAATAATGTGATTAAAAAAATGACTGAGTGAGGCAAGGAGCACTTTAGTTTGGGTGTTCAAAGAAGACTCATGATTTCTAGGGATGTGAGACAATGAGCTGAAGGACATGATGAAAACCGTTAAAGAGATGTTTCTTCCATTGGGATGGGGCATCGTATTTGACAGGAATGAGTGTGATTATGTGCTGTCCTATATTCTGACTTGCAGATCAACAACCAGCTTAACTGCAAGCATAATGATTTATCTCTAAATTAAAATCAGAATGATGATACATAAAAAGTATACTCAGTGAGCCATCTCCACTGAGAAGACTTTATGTCCTTTATGGCTGTCACTCTCTTTGGTGAACTCTTTGGTGCACTCTTAGGCATTTATATTAAAATTTATATGATATAATTTATATTAAATTCATATTAGAATTAAATATTAGGTCTTAGTGCTCTTTTCTTGTGATAACTTTGTTTGGTTTTAGTAAAACTGATGTCATAGTATTACTTAGGGATTATTCCTACCTCTGATATTATTTGAGAAGAGTTTCAGAAAGATTGGTATTAAATAACATTTAAATGTTTGGTAGAATTCACTGGTTATCCCATTTGGACCTGGGATTTTCTTTGTTGGAGGTTTTTGGTTGTTTGTTTATTTGTTTTAATTTTGTGTTTTATTTCTGATTAATTTCTGAATTTGTTATGGTCCTATTCAGATTTGCACTTCTTCGTGAGCTGGTTTTGAAAGTTTGGGGAATTTCTTCATGTCATCTCTGTTATCTAATCTATGTAATTGTCCATTGCTGTTTTATTTGCTGTCAAGTGTGTTGCTACATATGGAGACCTTATGTATAACAGAACAGAACATTGTCATATATCAGGATTCTTATTATGTTTGAGTTCATAGTTGAAGCTATTATATTGATCCATCTTATTAAGGATTCCACTCTCCTTTTTTTTTTTTTTTTCTTCTCTTTTAATTTTTATTGTGATTTGGTGAAAGTTTATAGAGCAAATTCACTTTCCATACAGCAGCTCACATACACTTTATCTCATGATATTGACTACAATTCCCCACAATGCAACAGCTCCCCTCCTACTTTCTCCCCATAGTTACCTCTTCCCTGTGTCCTTCCTTCTCATGCACTCCTGCCCCATGAGCTGTCTCCCTGTGCATATGCAGCCCTTCTATTCTCCCATGATTAATCTCCCCAAGGAGTATTTCTCCCTGTTGTAAATGTTCAGCTCATATGCCTGTCTTTTCTTTGGGAGTCTGCTCATTTTTGATGGCCCTCTGCTTTAACCAGCATGATGTTCTTTTTGAGAGATTGGTCTTTCCTGAAGACGAGTGCAAAGTCAGAGTCAAAGCATTACCATCCTCACTCTAAAGAGTATTCTGATTATATTTCTTCTAATGCTGACTTCTTTGTTCTTTTGGCAGTCCATGGTATATTTGATATTCTTTGACAACACTTTATTTTGGCATTAGTCTTTGCCAAACACATCTCCAGTTCTTCTGTCTCCCTTCTTCGGTGTTCAACTTTCGCATGCTTATAAGGTTATGGAAAAGACCATGGTTGGGACAAAATCACCTTAGTCACAATGTGACATTTTTGCTATTTAAAACTTTAAAGAAGGAGCATGGGAGGAAGAGGAGGCTTAGTGACCAGCAGTGACATGCTGTAGAGGCACCCTAAGTGCTAGCACAGAGCCATTAGCCACAGTAGTACCTTGGGAACCAATGTGGTCTCTGCAAGTGACCCAGCTATGGCATTAGCAAGGGGAGAGCAGGGCAGAGAGTAGTCGGTTCCAGTAGGTGACATTATGGCTGAGAAGATGAATCCTAAGCAGCTGAACCAGTGGAATGAACGGCTGAACAGCTACAAGCAGCTTTTCAAGTCCCAGGTCAAGATCCTCTGCAAGAAAGCTAAAGAAATACTGACAAAAGAATTCAATGTGTGAAATGTTGGAGGTCTAGTAACTGTCTGTGGAGAAGTGCATGGGAAACTTCATGATCTCATGGAATATTTTAGAACTGGTGGCATATCACCACATACAAATTATTTGTTTATAGGATATTATGTTGACAGAGGACATTAATCAGTTGAAACGGTTACACTGCTTGTATCTCTTAAGGTTCATTACAATGAATACAACACCATTCTTTGAGGGAATCATGAAATTCATGAGGACAGATCACACAAGTATATGGTCTCTATGATGAATATTTAAGGAAATGTGGATATGCACATGTGTGGAAATATTTTACAGAGCATTTTGACCATCTCCCTCTCACTGCCTTGGCAGTTGGGCAGATCTTCTCTCTGCATGGACATCCTTCACCATCCATCGATTCAATGGATCACAGCACTGCACTAGATTATCTACAAGATACTCCCCATGAGGGCCAATTCTGTGACTTTCAGATACAGATGACCAAGATGACTGAAGTATAGTTCCTCAATGTGTAAAAGGGGCTGTATGAAGGGGGTTGATCCTCAGTGGGTTCAAGGCAGCACTTACAGTAAGGGCCAAGAGACTGAAGTTATGACCTGGAGCCATGATCTACAATATGGATTTATTGAGACTTACTTACAAGGAGTCCAGGGGTGGCAATTTGGATGGACAAGAGAGACAAAAAACAAAAGCCACATCTCCTTAAAGCTACAGGCAATTTTTAAATCAAAGGACCCAAAAGGGATACCCTACTAGGCTTACGGAACCTCTGGTGACATAGTGCCTAAGGGTTCTGACTATTAACCAGAAGGCTGGCAGTTCAAACCCATGAGCCACTCCTCTGAAGGAAGGTTAAGCAATATACTTCCTTAGAGTGGCTATGAGTGGCATCTGACTCTACGGCACTGTGCTGGGTACTAGTTTCACATGCCCTTGATTCTCATTTATGTATACCAACATTCCAGGAAGAAGAGCTTTAAGTCCAGATGTCCATGTCAATCTCTTGGTGCTGTTTCAAGACATGACTTTCCGTCCATCATGCTGGAAAACACAATAGAAGGAGGCAGGCTGATAAGTCCTGATAGTGTAGTTATCAAGATCTTTCCCACCTGTAGGTATGCACAAAGTTTACCCTACACTTCACCCCTGCTTACCCTGAGACGGCCCTTAAAATCTTATTGCACCAGTCTTCTGTGATATCCTATGAGGTAGCAGAGGTGCATGGCATTCACACACCACAAATACAAAATAAGCAACAGCAACATATCATAATAAAAATATAAAATCCAGAGGCGGGACAAGATGGCGGACTAGGCAGAAGGACTGCACAGACCCTCTTCAACAAAGAAAAGGGAAACCAATTAACACAGACACAGAAGATAATCTTGGACCCCTGAGCCTTGAA
>NW_006922253.1:205860-232167 GCF_000298275.1 Orycteropus afer afer | reverse complement strand
CCTAAAAAAAAAAAAAAAAAAAAACTCCCCCTAGCTTAAAAATTCTATTCTATTTTACAAACAGGGTTACTTTAAATTAATATGATGTTGAAAAGGCCTTCTTAAATAAATGATCAAAATTTTTTTATTAATTCTAAAAAGAAAAAAAAAAAATTGTATATGAACTTGGATGGCTATGCTGCTCAAATTCATGTAAGGCCTAAATGGCATCTGGAAGTCCCTTAGTCCATCCTGTGAGTGACTGAGTTTCTTGTCTGAACTGTTTCTTCAATAAGCCATTCATTATTTCCATCAGACTGACAGTAACGGGATTATATGACAAATATAAGTGCCAGTATATATCATTCTGGTCTGCTCAGTTGTGCACTTCATGTCCTGTGAAGTGAACTCCTTGATCTCTGTCTATCTCCATAGGAGTCCTATAGTCAGCGTAGCAATGTCTGAGACCACAAATAATGGCCTTTTGAGTGTCTGTCTGCCAGGATAGGTTTGTAGCAACCTTGTCACGGTGTCCACACAAGTCAGAGCATATTATCCATCCTCAGACATAAGCATAGGTCCTGTGCAATCCACTTGCCATCATTGGGCAGGTTCTGTCATTCATGGTACAAATCCAGGATGATGGGAAGGCACTCAAGCATGTTCAAAGGAACACCGAACTGGCACAGTTATTTCAAGCTTCAGGTACACCTCTATATGACAGGGGCACACTCAGGCTTCTGGCTATTGCCCGTAGAGGTCATTGTCCCTTACAGCCTCCTTTTTTCTGGAGTAACCAAGGCTGCTATGTCCTTTACAGGGAAGTCTTCCACTGCCTGTATTCTGACCAGGGCATCTGCTTGTGGATTCCCCGGTGGTGTGTTGGGTTTAAATCTCAGTTCTGTCGCATACTCAGTTTTAGCCTGGATAACTTATTTAAACTCATAGTGCTTGACTTCCCTCACCTTCAAATTGGGCATAGATCCCACAGGTAAACATTTTCAATATAGGACCTTGTGTATAGTACTCGATAGTATTTACTGTTATTCATAAATGACAGTGTGCTTTATATATAACAAGGACGGAATATTTGTTGAAATGAATTAGGAAGTGGACTCCAGGTTCTGGGTACAGCCTGCTGGTCACCCCAATGCAGTACATGATTTCAGGAGTTCCTGGGAGGTGCACATGGTTGATGGATGCTTCCCACCCATCAACACACATCTCCCATGAAGGCCTGGAGATCTGCTTCTGAAAGTTCAGATCTTTGAAAACCCTATGGAACAATTCTCCTCTGCACATATGGGCTACCATGAGTGGGGATCCACCATAAAAGCAACTGTTTTTCTTTCATTCTTTTTTATCAGTAGTTGATTTCTAGCCCTTGTCAAAAATGCCATTTTCTAATGACATTAGGGACAGTAGGAGGAAGAGATAAGTATTTGGTTGCAATTTTGGCAAAGGCTTCTAAAATTACTGTTCCGTGTCCCTGAGGAACTAGAGAAGACGTATGCTACCCATTTGAATAAAACAGCATCTCAAGCCCGTGAAACCTGAAAGAGATGAGAAAGAAGGGCTGCATTGAGATCTGCATGGAGAGTCACAATGGTAGTGCCTCTCTCTGACGCAAGCTGAGGCCAGACATAGAATTCTTGTGCAATGGTGGAAGAAAGATTCTTAAGTCCAAAAGAACCATAATAAGTGGCTTTGGACATATATGAGCATGGGCTGTCTGAGAAAAGTTCAGCGGAATTGGCTTTAGGGAATTTCTCATCCAGAGGACCTTTAATCATCGGCTGGTGTCTTGTTCATTGCACTTGCTTTTCTAGGTTAAAAAAAAAAAAAAAAAAAAAAATGACTGCCACATTCTTAGAGCCCTTCTCAAAGCTTTCAGACCAAATTCTATATAAATAGCTCCAAAGACATCCATGAGTCCCATATAAATGGGAACTGGTAGAACTGCTGAAACTTCCCTCCACCCCCTCCAAAGCTTAAATTATTTTTTAAACAGGAAGGCTCTTTAGGTGCAGTGTCTTGGAAAGTACATTATCTGAAGAAGCTCTTGCAGGGTGAGAAGTCATACACACCAGATAGGGTGAATATTGGCATGTTGGAGAACCACAAGTTTTTATATACTTCAGGTTTTTATTTTCTCAAAAGGATTTCAATGTCAGTTCAGTAAATTAACAGGGCCTTGCCTCAGGTTATATATACTCCACATTGAAGAAAACCACAATAGAGTTATTTTAAGAACTGATGAGTCAACTAAGAACCTACCTGACAACACATCAGTAGTGTATAACCCTCTGTACTGGGTTCCACATGACCTCAAATAAAATGACCACTTTCTCCTGACCAGTCTGTATGTAAGTACAATTACTACTCATTCATTGTGAATATTTTTATTTAATACTGATTATAATTTCCACAGGTGAGCTTGATGAAAAATATGGATTTCACATCTGAAATATCACTATATATCTACTTCTTAAAAACTAAATCTTTTAAAATAGTTCTGCCTTTCTCCTCTGATCCCTCTGTTTCTCTTCTCTTTCTTTGTTTCATCTTTTCTGTATGTCCTCCTCTGTCTTCTTTCTGTTTGTTCCTCTCTTCCTCCTCTTTGCTCCTTTCCTTTCCTCTCCTCTCCTATTCCCTTCTCTTGCTTCCCCTACTCCCTCCTCTTGGCTCCCTTTGTACAAATGCTTTCTGATGTCTAATTTTAGGTACATGATAGATGTTAAAGAATAATAAATCATAAAACCAGTAAGATATGGTGTTCCAGAAACCATTTCTTTGAATAGTGACCACAGCTTAAGAAGCACTCCACATTGAGTCATGAGGTAAGTTTGACAGGATTATATTATCTCTGTTTGGGATGTGGCTTTAGAAAGTGAATTTAAGAAATGAATAAAGAGAAATAGCACACAAACTGGAAAGAAAATGAAACAATTATTAAAATTTTATTTTAAATATTCTCTTACTAGATTTCCTCACTTCCTTAGCTAAAAGTTTAGAGTCATTATTTTTTGGAAATGTTCAGAGACATCTTCTAAGTTTTCACTCCCTCAAAAGCAGTAAAATCATATAACAACAACTTTAGTAAGTTTACAACAATTGTATCTTCACAGCAATCTTAAATATAGATACATTTAGATTTCCTTTTACAGGTAGAGAAATTGAAGTACAAAATAAATTGATGTTATATGATGAATAAAGTATATCCAGAACTCCAAACTATGTCTCCACATTTTAAGCCCATTTAATTTATCTGCTTTCCCATGTATTTTAACCTTTCTGTTTACCTTCTTCCTTTCCTGTTTTCTTTATCTTTTGCCTCTTTTTCCCTCACCCTCTCCCAGCAGATTATTTGGGAGTGCTTACCCTAGAACCAGCTCTGGTGAGACACAAGTAGCAAAAAAAAAAAAAAATCTGTAGTTATAAGACTTGATCACACATCATTCCCATATAAATGCCTACATAAAGAAAACAGTAGTGTTAATTTTCCCCAACCAATGTAATTTTGTAAAATTTTGTGAAATTTTGTCATTGGTGAAATGCAACATAATATCAATTTAGTTCCATTTTTCCAATATCTCCTGGGATTGCTTTGGAAATCATCCCTGAGTCTGTATTCATTCCATTATTTGCTGCATACAGACAGCTTCATTTATAGGAAGGAAATTTTATTTTTTTTGTGGTAAATATAGAACATTTGCCATTTCATCAGCCTTCACGTGTATAATGCAGTGACTGCTGGTCAACCATCACCATGAGCAGACTCAGACTTTTCCATCACCCCTGACAGAGGCTCACTGGCCCCAAGCACTGTGCTTTGTTTCCCCCTTCATCCCACTCACTGCTGGTGATCACAGTTAACTTTGATCTCTACACATTTTCTTATTCTAGATATTTCATCTAAGGGCAGTCATACAAAGTTGTGCTTTTGTGACTGACTTATTTCACTCAACATACTGTTTTCAAAGTTCCTTCGTGCTGTAGTGTGTGTCAGGATACATTTCTCTTTATGGCTGAGTGAAGTTCCATTATACATACGGCCAACTATTAAAATCCCAAATATTAATAACTTTTCCTTTAATAAATATTGTCAGTGTAGAAAATAAATAAATAATGAATAGAACTACAAGAGTGCTAAGGCGGGATATCGGTTTGTAGCACTGGGGAGCATAGGAGGTGGCTAATGCTACTGACCCCTATCCCCGAGACTGAGAGAAACTAGCAAGGCTGTCTCCTACTTTGGACGAAGGAAAAAGCTCCCAGGGTGACAAAGTAGGAAAAAGAAGAAGGAATCATGAGAAAAGAGTTCGAAAAAATCTCTATATGTCTTTTTATACGATAGATCAATGTTTGCTTTCTCTCTGAATATTTTGGCAACTTTGAAGAAAATACATGCGTCTCTGGGTATTGGTCAATGTCCTACATACGTTTCCATATCATGGATTGTCCTTTGCACAATGATGCATAGTAGAATAGTACACCTTTCTAATTTTAAACATTAACCATTATAATTTTACACTATTATAAACAAAACAGGAAACTATAAAGAGCAAAATAAATATCACTTATAGTGAGTGTCACCTCTGTTGTTGTTGTTGTTATGTGCCTCGGGTCGGACCCAGAACATAGTGACCCCTCCTTGGGTTTCCGAGGCAGTATCACTATGGAAGTATATTGTCCCATCTACCTTCCAAGGAGTGGCTTCTGGGCTTGAACCAACAGCCTTCTGATTAGCAGTCAAGTGCCTTAGGCACTACACTACCAGAGCTCACCTATAGAATATAAAAAATAAAACTGTTGAAATGGCTTTGCATTTGTATTTGTCTTCTGTAAAACCAGGAATAATAAGGTACCCCAGGGGTATCTTTATTCCTTAAGGAAAATGATCTGTGCTGTGGATGATTATACTTACTTTCAGGGTCATCAACTGTCATTTGAACTGAAGTGATTGGAAGGATGAGCAATGTGACAGAATTCATCTTCCTGGGCCTGACTCATAACATGGAGCTTCAAAAACTTTTCTTTGCTGTGTTTTTAATTGTCTACTTGGCCACCCTGGCAGGCAACCTGCTCATCATGATCACCATCAGCACCAACAGGGAATTAGGGTCCCCCATGTACTTCTTCCTGTCTTACTTATCCTTTATAGATAGTTGCTATTCTTCATCCATGACCCCCAAAATGCTAGCTGACACTCTCGCTGTGAGAAAAACCATCTCTTTCAGGGGATGCATGACTCAAGTCTTCGCTGAGCATTTTTTTGGTGCTGCTGAAATCATCCTGCTGACGGTGATGGCCTATGACCGCTATGTGGCCATCTGCAAACCCCTGCACTACATGACCCTTATGAACCACAGGATGTGCAGTCTTCTGGTGGGAGTAGCCTGGGCTGGAGGTTTTGTCCACGCAACCATGCAGATCCTTTTCATAGTATGGCTGCCCTTCTGTGGCCCGAATATCATAGACCACTTCATGTGTGACTTGAACCCTTTGTTGAAACTTGTCTGCATGGACACTCATTCTCTTGGTCTCTTTGTTGCTGCTAACAGTGGATTCATATGCTTGTTAAACTTCCTTCTCTTGATGGTGTCTTATGTGGTCATCCTGCGCTCCCTAAAGAACCATAGCTTAGAGGGGAGGCGCAAAGCTCTCTCCACCTGTGTCTCTCACATCACCGTGGTCGTCTTATTCTTCGTGCCTTGCATATTTGTGTATCTGCGCCCAGTGACTACCTTCTCCATTGATAAATCTGTGGCTGTCTTTTATATCATAATCACTCCCATGTTAAACCCCTTAATCTACACCCTAAGAAATGCAGAGGTGAAAAATGCTATGAAGAAGCTCTGGGGTCAAAAAGTGACTTTAACTGAGAAATAATTAATTGCACCAAGATAAAATGACTTTATTCTTCAAATGGTGAAGAGAGAAGAAGATAATTTATACGGTTTAGGTTAAGTGAAAACTGATTTGTCAAAAGTACTTTGATATTGACATGTATAGCCTTTGAGAAAAAAAAGTGCAGATAGGAAATTATTTATCACTGTAAGAATATCTCATTATATTTATTTATTTTCTTTTTGATTATTGACCTGTAAAATACTGACAGCAATCTATTTAGTCTTGTTAAAAAGCATATTTCTCATTTGACATGGCTCTACAAATTCCAATTTAGCAGAGTGTTGTTATATTTATAAATCCACATTTTAAACAAATTATCCAGCTATTTCTTAAGCCAGTGATCTACTCACATTCTTTGAATCATAATGCTACAGATTGTGTTCACAACTTCTGTATCCAAAAAGAAAGGTTCAGTATTTCTTGTTGATGCACTATTTGGATGAAAACTTACTGTTATCTTAATGAGTTATCTACATCGACAGATTATTTTGTCACTATTTTGCTATATGTAGGAGATATTATATATCGTTTCTCGTATGCATATTTTGGGGGAATGAGTGATAGGGTTTAGTGTGACATAATGTTTAAGAGTATAATGTCTGAGTAAGGCAGCCTTGAGTTTAAATATAAGTTTTTCCACTTACAGAGAGAACTTTGGCAAACATGGCCTCTTTAGGTTTCATTTAAAGCGAATGAGAGTTATTATCAGGATAAAATAAAATAAACCATGTAATACCACCAGAGTTCCTTATAAAACTCCTAGTAGGCAGTAAATGCTTAATAAATATTCATTATTATACACATCCTTTATTGCTGGAGTGTGTTTAATTACAATAGAATTACTCAACTGGTCCTAAGTGTTACTTTAATTTTCTTTGTGCTTTGGACGATGTGATCCACTTTTTCTCTGTCCCTCTGCAAAGAAGGATACTGAGAAAGCTGACTGGTCTAATGGGAGTCTTGGGGACTGCAGTTGGATCCAACCTCCTCAGATATTCTTGAATCTCTGTCTAATGGTTGTCTGATCTCCATTGTCCTCATGGCTTCATGCCATTGTACTTGATGGCTTCAGGGACTTATTTTCTGCAGGTGACCTCTATTTTAAAGTGAAGAGAGTTGCTTTACTATGAACCAATGGTCAATACACAAGCAACTAGAATATGAACACATTTTAAAAAGAGATGATAGTTCAGAGGAGATATCATGGTTCAGAGGTTAAGTGAGATTTTGGAGTCATGTTTTCTTAGTTCAATGTGACTTGGGCAAATTCTTTGACCTTTTTATGCTACATTCTACTCATCTATGAAATGGTAATATCAGTGCCTACCTAAGCCTACCTAAAGTATTGGGGCCAATATCTGGGCTAATATATATTGAGTGCTTTTAACAATGCCTAACATATAGTAAACCTCATAAAATTAATTTTTAAAAAGAAAAGAAAAGTATTGACTAGTGCTAACCAACTCCCAGTTGGAGCAGATTTGGGTGGGTATCTCCTAGAAGTAGCAGGACCCTCATTCATCTGGGACAGGATCTTTGTGTATCTTGCCTTAGTCCCTATCTCCTTAGATCAAAAGTTACTTTCACATATGGACAGCCTGTCTCACGTAGTTTTTGTTTTTGTTTCCTTTTTCACTTGAACTTCATGCATTCATGTACTGACATTAAAGGTCTTATTTAGCCCCTGCAAGTCCTGTAAGCCTCCAGGTTTCAGATGGTGTTGAAGCATTTGGAGCTCTGGAGTCCACAGAGCTGAATGGATCCATCTCACTAGTTAATGTAACACTACATGTGTCTTTCAGAATCTTATTTTAATCTAGTTTATAAGTACCTGAGATGGTAGTACTGTTTCATTTTAAGCAGTAGATGAGATAATGTCTGAAAAATAGGCAGGACAGTGCCTGATACTCAAAGACACAGACAGTATAAGTGTCTATGCTGATGAGATTCAAGAAAGATTAAGTCACACCCTTAATAAATCCTTAATAAATGTTGCAGTGTCTATTACATCCTTCACTTCTTCATCAATACCCCATTACATTCTGACTTTTTAAGAAACAATATGGATTATATTTGGTATTCAATTGCATGTAGATATTCAATAAGGAGGCAATGAAGAATTTTCAGAATTCTGAGATTAAACCCAGTAGAATTAATATGACAGAGGAAATTAACACCCAGAAAAATCCACCTTAAAATTCTCAACATAGTACAAATAAAAATCGGCTTGAGAAAGAGTCCAAAATTTAATATTTTTAATGGCAAATAAGAAAGCTGTAACATAATAATTAGTAACTGTTGTTGTTGTTGTTATGTGCCGTCGAGTTGGCCCCGACTCATAGTGACCCCTCCTTGGTTTCTGAGGCAGTATCTCTATGGAAGTAGATTGCTCAACCTTCCTTCCGAGGAGTGGCTGGTGGGTTTGAACCGCCAGCCTTCTGGTTAGCAGTCAAGTGCTTTAGCCATTATGCTACCAGAGCTCCTATAGTAACTGTAGCAAAGCTAATATTTATTTAGTACAATGTGGCAAGAACTATGAAGACATTGTCTTATATAATTCTCATGAGCTTTATGAAAATAGGTAATTCTATTCCTGTTTTCAGAAAAATCACCTGAAGCCTGGATAATTTCAATAGCTTACTCAAGGTCACAGAGCTAGTAAATGTCTGATGTGGGATTTGAACTCATGTAATTTGGCTCCAGAAGCTGTATTTTTAGTGGAGAAATATAGACAATACATAACTAAACGTAATCAAGATAAATTCAGAGAATGAAAAAATGTTAATTTTTTTGTTAAAATGTTAAGCAAGTAATGTGATTAAAAAAATAACTGAGTGAGGCAATGAGCACTTTAGTTTGGGTGTTCAAAGAAGACTCATGATTTCTAAGAATGTGAGACAATGAGCTGAAGGACATGATGAAAACCATTAAAGAGATGTTTCTTCCATTGGGATGGAGCATCATATTTCACAAGAATGAGTGTGACTATGTGCTGGCCTATATTCTGACTTGCAGATCAACAACCAGCTTAACTGCAATCATAATGATTTATCTCTAAATTAAAATCAGAATGATGATACATAAAAAGTATACTCAGTGAACCATCTCCACCGAGAAGACTTTATGTCCTTTATGGCTCTCGCTCTCTTTGGTGAACTCTTTGGTGCACTCTTTGGTGCAGTAAACAGCATTAATCTCCACTTCACTTCTTTATGACCTTCTTTCCTTATAATTGAGACTTTTTTTTTATTTGAAAAACTTCAATTACTTAAAGCAGCTTAACTTATCTGACTGGTAAAAGATTTGTTTAATGAAATCTGCACTGTGGGGGTTAAGTTTGTGTGTCAACTTAGCTGGGCCTGGTTCAGTGGCTGGGCAGCTGAATGTAGTATTCCCCATGAGACTAGTAATCAACTCCATAGTGGAATCTACTGGGAGTGCCTGAGTAGCTGTCTTTGGGTATGTGGCATGCTTCTCGTATACAAGAAATGACTTTGGGAATGGTCTCTAGCTTATGGCACACTTGAACCCTGCATGTAGCCATGCCATTTTTCAACAGCCTGCCATGCTCTGCCGACCTTGGCACTTTCAACGGACTTGAGTTAATGGCCTTCCATGTGGTTTGGTAACATCAGGCTGTGCCTTTTTTATTTGTCAACCTTAGGCTTGTCAATCTCAGCAGCTGGCAGCTGTTTGAGTGAAGAAAAGCTTCTAGCTCCAGTGGGCCAAGAGTAGGAGGCAGAGCTGAAGCCCAAGTTTGAGGGGCTTTCACCCAAGCCCTAGAACCTAGTACTTTGAACTTGGACTTAAAGCCTCCAAACTGTATGAGAATAAACTCCTGTTTGTTTAAGCCATCCCATTTGTGGTATGTTTCTATTAGAGCAACACTAGGTAACCAGAACATGCACTGGATTATTATTGGCCTTTTCATGGCTATAAGGTTTTGCACAGTTAAGACCCAACAAACACCCATCTTTCTGACTTCATTACCATTCTCTCCCAAGTTCACTGATTCAGCTTCCAGGTGGAGTAGAGTTGGGCTGATAACTCTTCTACAATTAGCAGGACCCACATTTCATGGTCAGGAACTCTGTGGAGCTTATCCAGGTCCCTGTTGCCTTAGTTGAAAAATGGCCCTTCTTGTATGACCAACCATATCTCACATAGTTTTATATTTGAATGTCAAACATGTGTTTACTGACATTTAGGGTCCTTATTCAGGTTTGATAGTCTAGTAAGCATTAGAGTACTCGATGATGTGACATGATTTGGAACCCTGGAGTCAACAGAGCTAGGACTTATTTGCATTCCACTATTTACTGTAAAGGACTCTGGTGTCACAATCGTTAAGGCATTTGGCTGCTAACCAGAAGACTGATGGTTCAAGCCCACCAGCTTCTCTATGGGAAGAAGATGAGGCAATCTACTTCCATGAAAATTTATAGCCTTGGAAACCCTATGGGTTGCTATCAGTTGGAATTGACTCAAAGGCAGTGGGTTTAGTAACATAAGGAGGAGCCCCAGTGGTGCAATAATTATGTGCTTGGCTGCTAACCCAGAGATCAAAAGTTTAAACTCACCAATAGCTCTGTAGGAGAAATGACCTGGCTTCCATAAAATTTGGACCAAAAAAACAAACCACTCTCAGAAATTCAGAAATGGTAAATTCTATAAAGACACCTGGAGGAGAAAAATCATATTAGATAGTAAATAAATGTTTCATCTATCATGAAAAGAATTATTTGGAAATAAGGTATATGTCCTTGGACCACAGAAATCTTCTTCAATGTAATTAACAATAACTATATTTGGTCTATACAGATCTGCATATGATCAGATACAAACGCATGTATCATAAGATACAGACATTTGTGTGGTGAGATAAAGACCTATATAGGATAGAATACAATACATGCATTGACAAATAAAACCCACATGGTAAAGTGTAAACACTTGTGTGATTAGAGATACACCAGTGCGTAGTCAAATATAATCTTTGTTCAGTCAGATACATGTTTGTTTGTGGTAAGATACAGACCTATGTATTATAGGATCTAGACCTTTGTATATTCAGATAGAGACTGTGTGTGATAATGTAAAGAATCATGTGTAGTCAGATAAAGACCTACATATTGTTGGAAATATATCCAAATTGGATACAGATATATGTGTGTTTGGATACAGATCAACCTATGGTCAGGTACAGAACTCTGAATGGTTTCATGCAGACCTATGTGTAGTCAGAAAAAGACTCATGTGTGGTCAGACACAGACTCATATATGTTTACATATTGATCCAACTTTGGTCACATATAGATCCTTGTGTATTCATATATATGCTCATGTGTGACCTTGTAAAGATTCATTTATGGTCAGGCACAGGTCTATGTGTGCATATCTGTGGCTTTGAGTATTGTGCAAATAACTCATGCCAGCAAAAGGCATTGAGTCCCTTCAGATCAACTCAATGAAATATGTATCAAATGTAAATAAGAGAATTCCTTTTGCAAATAAGGAAAACAAAGAGCAAGTTCTATGCACTCTATGGATCTGATTATAAATTTTCATTAAGACTTATAAATTAAATCTTCACTATATGACTGTTATTCTAGATGGGAAATCTAGATTTCCCATCTAGAATGTCACTTTATTAAAAAACTATATGAAGACACGAAATTCTAAAGCAATTTAAAAATTTAATCTTCTTGATATATAAAATAAAATAGTAAAAGAATAAACTTCAAATTATTACTAAAAATAATAAACAAATTATTGTTGCTGTTTTTGTTATGTGCCGTTGAGTCGGACCCGACTCATAGTGACCCCTCCTTGGGTTTCCGAGGCAGTATCACTACAGAAGTAAATTGCCCCATCTTCCTTCTGAGGAGTGGCTGGTGGGTTTGAACCACCAGTTTTCTGGTTAGCAGTCAAGTGCCTTCAAATAAAATTTGTATATATATTTAATAATTTAAAATTTATCAGTAAAAAGTCTGACTTCAATACACTGAGAATTCAAGAATATAAGTTATAAACTTTCTGGGGTGAATTCATTATCCCAGACATCGTGCAAGAAACAGAGTGTACAAAAATAATTAAGTAACTTTCCCTGCCTTCAAGGAACTTATGTTGTTGTTGTTATGTGCCATCAAGTCAGACTTACAGATCAGTGAATATAAATACAGAATTTACTGTGATTTTTATCTCATTATTTAGTATAACTATACAAATTTGAAAATTGACTAACTGTCCAAAAGTGGAGGATTTAGTCATGTTAACTAGACCCCGAAAAATGTTTAATATTATTTGATGATTAATTCTGTGGTTAAGAATAGTTGAGATTATGTAAGAAATAGCCATTTAATAATCAAAATCAAAACAAATTAATTGCTATAGAATCGATTCTGACTCATAGTGACCCTTTAAGATAGAGGAGAACTATCCCATAGGGTTTTGGAGGCTGTGATCTTTACGGAACCAGTCATATCTATCTTCTCTGAGTGGCTAGTGGGTTCGAACTACCAAGCTTTTGGTTACAAGCCAAGTGTTTAACTACTGCACTACCAAGGATTCTTTCAATGAAATAACACCAGGACTAAAAAACTGGGGAAAAAAAAAAAAAAAAAAAGTCACTCAACCAATGTGTTTTACAGTTAAATGAACCCAATTCCCCATCACCTTAGATCATCATGGAACAAGACTAAATAGAGGAGGCAGAGACCATGAATGTCTTTGACTACAAATTTCCTAATATTTCAGGAGAAGGTAATATTTTATTTTAACCCTTATTCAAAAGATAAATTTTCACACAGACTTTATGAAGGAGGCCTCTGTCAAATAAAACAAAATATTCTGTTTGCCTTATCACCTAATAATCTACATTCCTTTAGTAAGAGACATGAGAATGGAAATAACATAAATTGTCATCATCTATCTTGACAATGAAATCATGAAAAATAACCAGGTGTCAAGTGCTATGTTGTATTTCTGATGCTCATTGATCATGGACTTTGCTAATTTTGTATGTGAAAGGCATGGTGTAGGTTCCTATTAGAAGTTCATGAAATGCTGTAAAAATAAGTTGATGGGATATTGAAAAAGCAGAAAATTATTATCAGATATTTTAAACTATCTAGAAAGAAAAGTGGATCATCTTTATGCAAATATAATACCAGTCAAAGCTGCTCCACTTGAGGAGATAAGATGAGTTCCCAATTAGGAGAATAAGATCTAGTCGTTTTTCTGCTCATCTGCCTAGTTCATTCAGAGTCTTCTTGCATATTTAGCCTTTGTAGGACTAATTTAGAACTTTGAAGCATGCATTCTCTTAAACCTTAACATGTTAAGCAATGTAAACAAAACTACATATTTAAGATATCTCACAGATACAAAAATAAAACATGTATTTCTAACATTAATATGAGCTCTCCCTGCATGGGACAGATGAAACGTATTTTTCTGTCTTATTTACAATTATATTATTCTGAAATCTGCAATACACACTGTTATTTGTTAAAAAAGTGTCTGATATGAACTGTAGCATAAGTCATCACATAGTACATAAATCTATAGACTCAACAGAACCATTCAGCACCAAAAGAAAAAGACACAATATATTCCTAAGAAATAAAAGTTATAAATTTTTTTTGAGCAAAATTTTTCATTGGAAGTATTCCAATAAATGTTTTTCATCGTACACATGTCATTTGATGTGAGGAAATAATTTACTACAATTAAATAATTACACACAGGTTTCCTGGGATCAACTCGATAGCAGTGGGTTTGGGGATTTGTTTTGTTTTGTTTGCCTGGAAAGGTCAATTCTTTATTAAAAGTAAGGGATGCATTTGTCTTTAACTTCGTTTTCTTTTTTGGGTCCAAAGTTTCTTCATGGCATTTTTCATCTCTGCATTTCTAAGAGTGTAGATTATTGGATTCAACACAGGAGCGAAAATAGTGTAAAACACAATCGAGAATTTATCAGTGGGCAAAGTATAAGGAGGTCTCCCATTCATGAAAATACAGGGGACAAAGAAGAGGACCACCACAGTGGTGTGGGAGCCACAGGTACACAAGGCTTTGTGCCTCCCTTCATGACTAAGGTTCTTCAGGGAGTGCAGAATGACTCCACAGGAGATGAGTAACAGTCAAAAGATGACCACACATATTACCCCATCTCTGATGATCACATTGAGACCAATGATGTACGTGTCAGTGCAGGCAAGTTTTAATAATGGGTGCATGTCACAGGTGAAGTGGTCAATGACATTGGTACCACAGAAGGGAAGGTTGTAAACAAGGAGAAGGTGAAGTGCAGCATGCACAAAACCTCCAACCCAGGCTGCTAGCAGCAGCAGAACACACACCCATTGGTTCATGATGGTCATATATTGCAGGGGTTTACAGATAGCCACATAGCAGTCATAGGCTTTGGCTACCAGAAGTAAAATCTCAGCTCCACCAAATAAGTGTTCTACAAAAAGCTGAGTCATGCAAGCTTGGAAAGAAATGGTTTTCTTCTCATAGAGAACATTGATAATCATAATTGGTGCAACTGTAGTAGAATAAACAGCATTCATAAAGGATAAGTATTCAAGAAAGAAGTACATTAGGGAATCCAGGATTGGATTAATCACCCCAGGCACAACAACAAGAAGGTTGCTTACCATTGTCACAATGTAAGTGAGTAAGAACACAACAAATATGTTAAATATTTCTCTTTATATTCCTTCTGTATAAGTATACAGTTTAATATCTCTGTCATTTTAGTACTTTGACTTTTTACTCCACAACTCTTATGAGAAAATAACCTAATTTGCTTTTTTTTTTAATAAAAACATCTTCACTTTGCTCAATCTAATGGTCAGTTTCAGTCCTTTTCTAACCCAAACTAGCACTCTTATGAATTGAAGTAATAACTTACTTGCATAAATATCTTCTTAGGTCTCTGAAATTCACTCATACAAGGTTCACAGTTTTACATCAGTCTCTAATTATAAAGGGATTAGCGAGCAATGCTTACAGAGGACTTTCATGTACCATATAGGAGATTTACAAATATTAGAACATTAAAATTAAAAAAAAATGAATAAGTAAATAAATAAACTCACTTCTAGTCAATTCCAGCTCATAGTGACACACATTGGGTTTCCAAGGCTGTAAATCTTACTGAAGCAGACTGCCTTATTTTTCTACCATGAAGTGCCTAGTAATTTCAAACCACTGACATTTTGGTCAGAAGCCAGATGCCTTAACCACTGGACCACCAAAATTCCTTTGACCTTTAAAATATCCCCTCAAATATTTGCATTTGAAATTAGTTTCTAAGAATACTGATGTTAGAGAAAGTAAACATACTGTAGATCTTTAAAGGATGAAAAAGGCCAGAAAAGTATTACAGAATTGAGTTAATTTCCATGTATTTTATAAATCACAAATGCTCTTTAACAAGACTGATTATCAAAATCAATTAGAAGAACTATGAAAGATGATGACTTTCCAAGTAACACTTTTAATGTATTTTTACATAATGTAAAGCCTAATGAAGATTTTTAGGGAAAAAACATACTTCCTAGACTACCTGTACAGGAGCTCTGGTAGCATAGTGCCTAAGTCACTTGACTGCTAACCAAAAGGCTGGCAGTTCAAATCCACCAGCCACTCCTCAGAAGGAAGGTTGGGCAATCTACTTCTGTAGAGATACTGCCTCAGAAACCCAAGGAGGAGTCTCTATAAGTCCGATCTGACTTGACAGCACATAACTACAACAATAAGACTACCTGTACAGTGTAACAGTCATTTTATCCAAGTGTTGAATTGTGATGTGTCCTCCCTTGTTCTAAAAGGTAACACTCCATATATTGATGCCATCTCTGTAGACACAGAAGGGAAGATAATATAAGCACCATCACAGGACCTAGAAATGTTTCCTTGTGTCCAACTCTTGCCATCATTCAGGTTGTCTGTCTCATCTCAGTTTTTTTGAAAATTGTTGCCTTTTAAATTGTTGGTATCTTTAATACAAAAATGTTCTCTAACCAAAAGAAGTCTGATCCTTGATTATGACAAAGAGAACAAAAACCTCATGGCTGGCATAATTTATCATAAAACAAGTAAATGTCAAATAAGTAATATGAGGTTAAAAAAGTAAGCAGCAAATGTTATAGAAGAGAGAACTGTGAATTGTTTAGATAAATATATCACAGTTTGTGTTTTAGAAATGAAATAACCTTTGCAACATTTTGATTCTCATTGTGTTACGCTGGTCTGACTTTATACAGCATAGTTGAACTTTGGTTTGCCTACCAGATACAGAAAATTTTCATATTCATATCTCTTTGTGCTTTGAGTCCATTATTTAATTCCTGAAAAAGGCAGCTCATACAGACAAGTACTCACTGTGGTAAAGATAAGAGACTTTGGATATTTTATTTACATTTGAACTACAGCCCATATTGTTGTCATTTAATGGATGCACCTTAAAATGTGACTCTTCTATAATTAAACTCATTGGGACCTTAATCATAATTCTGAGAGTAGATTCCTTATCTCCAGAGATGACTGAAGGATAATCACCCACATGGAACAGGATGTATAGGACCAGGTCCTTGGGGAGAAAAATCACAAAAGAATAACCTAAGGTCAAATCACCAAAAGGGAAGAGTCCAGTTTGGGCAGAATTTGAATATGTAAAAACCGTGGCCTTCAAAATAGGCAAAACTGTTGAGTGTGTGAGAGCTCTGATGTACTTTTAAGTGATACATTTGCATATTGCATCTGAATAAGAAAGTTGAATAATAATAAATAAGGAAGACTGAAGAAGAGTAGATGCTTCTTAGTTGTGGTGTTGGCAAAGAATACTGAAAGTTCCATGGACTGCCAGCAGAATGAACAAATCTATCCTGGAAGAAGTGCAGCCAGAAAGCTCCTTGGAAGCAAGAACAGCCAGAGTTCATCTCACCTACATTGATCATCCATCACTCATCTGTCAGTTTGTGGTACTGTGGTGGCTTGCATGTTGCTATGAGGCTGGAAGCTATGCCACTGATATGTCAAATGCCAGCAAGGTCACCCATGGTGGACAGGCTTCAGCAGAGCTTCCAGAATAAGACAGACTCAGAAGAAGGGAGTGGCCATCCACTTCTCAAAGAATTGGCCAGTGAAAATCTTATGATAACAGTGAAACAGTGTGTGATATAAGACTGGAAAATTTTATGAAAAGCCCTGAAACAGTGTCTGATATAGTGCCATAAGATGATCTCCTCAGGTCAGAAGGCACTCAAAATATGACTGGGGAAGTGCTGCCTCCTCAGAGTAAAGCCTACCTTAATGACGTGGATGGAATAAAGCTTTCGAGACTTCCATTTGCTGATGTGGCACAACTCACAATGGGAAGAAACAACTGCAAACATTCATTATAATCAGAACATGCAATGTACAAAGTATGAATCTAAGAATATTGGAAGCTGTCAAAATGAAATGCAACACAAAAGATTAATATCCTAGGCATTTACTAAGCTGAAATGGACTGGTTTTGGCCATTTTGAAACAGACAATCATATGATCTGCTATGCCAGAAATGACAAACTGAAGAAGAATGGTGTGGTATTCATCTTCACAGAGAATATTTCAAGATCTATCCTGAAGTGCTGCTGTCAGTGATAGGATAATATCTATATACCTACAAGGAAAACCAGTTAATATTACTATTATTCAAATTTTATGCACCTACCACCAAAGCCAAAGATAAAGAAGTTGAAGAATTTTAGAAACTTTTGCAGTAGGAAATTGACCACACATGCAACAAGAGGTGTTGATCATTACTGGTGATTAGAATGCAAAAGTTGGAAACAAGAATCACTGGTGGTTGGAAAATATGCCCTTTTTGATAAAAATGCTGCTGGAGATCACATGATAGAATTTTGCAAGACCAACAACTTATTCATTGCAAATACCTTTTTTTCAACAGCATAAACAGTGGATATACATGTGAGCTTCACCAAATGGAGTACACAGGAATCAGATCAACTACATCTGTGGAAAGAGGTGTTGAAAAAGCTCAATATCTTCAGCCAAAACAAAGCCAGGAAATGACTGTGGAACAGAGCATCAACTGCTCATATGCAAGTTCAAGTTGAAGCTGAAGAAAAGTAAAACAAGTCCATGAGAGCCAAAATATGATCTGGATTGCATCCCATCTGAATTTAGAGATGATCTAGAGAATAGATTTGACACATTGAACACCAATGACTGAAAACCAGACAAATTGTGGGATGACATCAAGAATGTCATACATGAAGAAAGCAAAATCAAGAAAAAAACAACTCACTTTCATCAAGTCTTTTCTGACTCATAGAGACACCCGTTGGGCTTCCAAAGCTGTAAATCTTTATGGAAGTAGATCACCCTGTTTCTTTCCTCAGAGTGGCTGGTGGGTTTGAACGGCTGGCGTACTGGTTAGCACTCAAGTGCCTTATCCAATGGGTCACATAGGTCATTAAAAAGACAGGAAAGGAAGAAAAGACCTAAATGGATGTCAGAAGAGATTCTGAAACTTGCTCTTGAATTGAACGTTGCTAAAGCAAATGGAAAAAATGAGAAGATAAAAGACCTGAACAAAAGATTTCAAACAGAAGCTTGAAATGACAGTCAATTATTATAATGAGATGTGCAAAGACTTGGAGTTAGGAAACCAAAAGAGAAGAATATGCTCGGTATTTCTCAAGCTGAAAGAACTGCAGAAAAATTTGAGCCTCAAGTTGTGATATTGAAAGATTCTATGGGCAGAATATTGAATGATGCAGGAAACATCAAAGAAGATGGAAGGAATACACAGTGTCACTGTATCAAAAAGAACTGGTCAATGTTCATCCATTTCAAGAGGTGGCATATGGTTAAGAACCAATGGTATTGAAGAAAGAAGTCAAAACTGTACTGAAAGAATTGGTGAAAAACAAGGCTCCAAGAGTAGTTGGACTTGTCAGTGTGGTACCATAGTCATAGGGGACATCAAGCTGAATTAGAGTAACATACTACACAAAAACATTATTCCACCTCCTACTTTGGCAAGTATCAACTGGGATCTTAAAAGCTTGAAAGTGGCCATCTGGACAAAACAATTGGTCTCTCCTCATCCAAGGCAAAGAAGAATGAAGAAACCCAAAGATGCATGGAAACAATTAATCCAAACAACTGATACATCATGCACTCCTCAGCCTAGACGGCCACGAGACCAGAAGTGCTAGATGGTGCCCAGCTACCACTGTCAACCACTTGGAGGGGATCTATGTAGGAGATTTTGGATAGAGTAGGAGAACAATGTGGAACAAAATTCAAAAGTGTTAAAAATAATAATAATAAAAAGGACCAGATTTGCTGATCTGATAGAGCCTAATGGAACCACTGAGACTATGGCCCCTCGCTGCCCCTCAGGTCTGGAATTGAACTCACTCCTGTGGCTTCCAGCCAAACAAAAGACAGGCATATGAGCTGAACATTTACATTACATAGATACACTCCTTGGATAGAACAATCATGGGAGAATAGAAGGGATAAGTATGCACAGGGAGACAACTCAGAAGGGCACAGGGAAGAGGTAACTATGGGAAGGAAGTGGGAGGGGAGTTATTGCACTGTGGGAAACTGTAGTCAATGTCATGAGACAAAGTATATAGGAGCTGCTGTCTGGAAAGTGAATTTGCTCTGTAAACTTTCACCCAAAACACAATTAAAAAAAAAGTCTCCAGGAATTGAGAGGACACCCATTGAGATGTTTCACCAAATAGATGCTGCACTGGAGATACTTACTTATCTATGCTAAGAAATTTGGAAGAGAGCTACTGGGCCAAATGACTGGAAGAGATCCATATTTATTCTCATTCCAAAGAAAGGTGATCCCACAGAATGTAGAAATTACTGGACAATGTTATTAATATCACATGTAAGTAAAATTTTGCTGAAGATAATTCAAAAATGATTGCAGCATTATATTGACAGAGAACTTCCAGGAATGCAAGCTGGATTCAGAAGAGAACATGGAATGAGGGATATCAGCTGTCAGATGGATCTTGATTGAAAGTAAAGAATACCAGGAAAATGTTTACTTGTGTTTTAGTGACTATGTGGAGGCACTTGACTGTGTGGATCATAACAAATTATGGATAACATTGAGAAGAATGAGAATTCCAGAACACTTAATTGTGCCCATGAGGAGCCTATACATAGACCAGGAGGATATCTTTCAAACAGAAAAAGGGGATACTGTGTGGTTTAAATTCAGAAAGAGAATATGTCAGGGTTGTATCACTTCACCATACTTATTCAGTCTTTATATGGAACAAATAATCCAAAAAGCTGAACTATATGAAGAAGTATATGGCATCAGGATTGGAGGAAGACTCCATAACAACTTGCAATATGCAGATGACACAACCTTGCTTGCTGAAAATGAAGATGACTTGAAGCACTTGCTGATGAAGATTAAAGACTACAGTCTGCAGTATGGATTACACCTCAACATAAAGAAAATGAAAATCGTCACAACTAGACCAATAAGCAGTATCACAATAAATGGAGAAAAGATTGAAGTTGTCAAAGATTTCATATTATTTGGTTCCACAATCAACACCAATGGAAGCAGCAGTCAAGAAATCAGATGATATATTTTACTGCGCAAATCTGTTGCAAAAGGCCTCTTGAAAGTGCTGAGAGCAAAGATGTCTCTTTGAAGTCTAAGGTGTGACTAACCCAAACCATGGATCCATGGTGTTTTCAATTGCCTCATATGCGTGTGAAAGCTGGACAATGAATAAGGAAGACAAAAGAAGTGTTGATGCTTTTGAGTTGTGGTGTTGACAAAGAATATTGAAAGTATCATGGACTGCCAGAAGAATGGACAGATCTGTCCTGGAAGAAGTGCAGCTGGAATGCTCCTTGGAAGTGAAAATGGCCAGACTTTGTCTCATCCACTTTAGTAATGTTCTCAGAGGAAGCAATCCCTGTGGAAGAATGCCATGCTTGGTAAAGTGGAGGATCAGCAAAAAAGAGAAAGAAAGGCCCTCAATGAGATGGATTGATACAATGGCTGCAAGGATGGGCTTAAGTTCTGTTGTAGATAGAGTTGCTGAGTCTGAGCCAACTCAATGGCACCTGACAACAACAACACAAGGATGACTAGTTAATATGAATATTGTTCTAATTATGCACCAACTACGATTGCCAAAATTGAAGAAATTGAAGATTTGATCAACTTCTGCAGTGTGAAATTGATTAAAATATGCAACCAAGATACAAGTGATCATCACTGGTGATTGGAATGTGAAAGTTGGAAACAAAGGATCGGTAGTTGGAAAATATGGTCTTGGTGACAAGAACTAAGTGCCATCAACAGACACATGGATAAAAAAATAAATAAAACCAACTATGATTCATATGGAATCTCTGGTGATATAGTACCTAACGCATTTGACTGCTAACCAGAAGGCTGGTGGTTCAAATCCACCAGCCACTCCTCAGAAGGGAGGTTGGACAATCTACTTCCATAGTGATACTGCCTTGGAAACCCAAGGAGGGGTTGTTATGAGTCAGATCCAACTCGACGGCAGTGTGTTTGGTTTGTTTTTTGTATGATGCACACACACAGTGGGATGCTATGAAACATTAAAGAATAACGATGAATCTGCAAAACACTTCATAACATGGATGAACCTGTTGTCGTCATTGTTGTTGTTAGGTGCTGTCAAGCCAGCTCCAACTCATAGCAACCCTATGTACAATAGAATGAAACACTGCCTGGTCATGAACCAACCACACAATCCTTTATATTCAAACCCATTGTTTAAGCCACTGTGACAATCCATCATGTCAAGGGTCTTCCTCTTTTTCACTGACCCTCCACTTTACCAAGTATGATATCCTTCTCCAGGGAATGCTCCTGTGGTAGTTAAGCTTATTTATCAACTTGGCTGGGCCTGGTTGAGTGGCTGTGCAGCTGGATGTAGTATTCCCCATGATGAGACCGGCAATCAACTCTACCACAAGCAACTGAGTAGCTGCCCTGGGGTATATGGTCTGCTTCTTGTATATGAGAACCAACTTTGGGAATGGTCTGTAGCTTATGGCACACCTGAACCCTGAATGTAGCCATGTCATTGTTCAGCAGCATTCCATGCTCTGCCAACCTTGGGACTTTCAGTGGACTTGAATTAATGGTCTTCTGTGGCTTTGGTAACATAGGGACTGTACCATTTTATTTGTCGACCTTGGGCTTGTTAGCCTCAGCAGCCAGTGACTGCCTGAGTAAAGAGATTCCTCTATCTTCAGTGGGCTGGGAGCAAGAGGCAGAGCTAAAGCCCAAAAGATTGAGGGTCTTTCACACAGCCTCTAGAGCCTGGCACTTTGAACTCATATTTCTAGCCTCCCAAACTGCAAGAGAATAAACTCCCATTTGTTAAGGCCATCCCATTTGTGGTATATTCTTGTCAGAGTAGCACTAGGTAACCGGAACAGCTCCCTTCTGTCATGACCAAAGCACTATGGGACGAAGTCTAGCCATTCTCACTTCCAAGGAACATTCCAGCTTCTCTTCCTCCAGGAAATATTCATTCATTTTTCTGGCAGTCCATGGTATTTTCACTATTCATGGCCAAAACCACCATTAGAAGATATCAACTCTTTTTAGGTATTCCTAATTCGTTGTCCAGTTTTCACGTGTATATGAGGCTACTGAAAACACCATGGGTTGATTCGGTGCACCTTAGTTTTCAAAGTGACATCTTTGCTCCTCAATACTTTAAGGAGATCTTCAGCAACAGATTTTTCCAGTACAATATGACATCTGATTTCTTAACTGTTGCTTACATGGGTGTTGATTGTGGGTCCAGGTAAAATGAAATCTTTGAAAACATCAATCTTTTCTCCATTTATCATAATGCTTCTTATAATTCCAGTTGTGAGAATTTTTTTTTTTTTTTTTTTTTATGTTGTGGTATAATCCATACTGCAGACTATAGTCTTTAATCTTCATCAGTAAGTGCTTCAAGTCATATTTACTTTCAAGAAACAGGTTGTGTCATCTGCATATCACAGGTTGTTAATGAATCTTCCTCTAATCCTGATGCCACATTCTTTTTCATAGAGTCTGGCTTCTTGGATCATTTGCCCAGCATACAGATTGAATAAGTATGGTGAAAGGACACAACCCAGAAACACTGTCCTGATTTTAGATCATGCAGTATGACCTTGTTCTGCTTGAACAACAGCCTCCTGGTCTATTTACAGTTCCTCATGAGCACAATTATATGTTCTGGAATTCCCATTCTTCTCAATGTTATCCATAATTTGTTGGGATCCACATAGTTAAATGCCTTTGCATAGTCAATAAAATATAAATAAACATATTTCTGGTATTCTTTCTTTGAGCAGAGATCCATCTAACATCACCTATTCCATGTCCTCTTTTGAATCTAGCTTGCATTTCTGGAAGCTCTCTGTCAATGTACTGCTGCAACCATTTTTGAAGTATCTTCAGTAAGATTTTACTTGCATGTGATATTAATGATATTGTTTGATAGTTTCCACATTCTGTGGGAACATCTTTCTTTGGAATGGGCACAAATGTGGGTTTCTTCCAGTCATTTGGCCAAATAGCTGTCTTCTAAATTACTTGGCATAAATGAGTAATGCCTGCAGCATGGCATTTGTTTGTTGAAACATTTTAATGGGTATTCTGTCAGTTCTTGGAGACTTGATTTTCACCATCAGCACAATTCCTTCAATACCCTTAATTCTTGATCATATGCCACCAAAGAGCTCTGGAGGTGTAGTGCCTAAGGCATTTGACTGCTAACCAGAAGGTTGCTGGTTCAAACCCACCAGCCACTCTGCAGAAGAAAAATGAGGCAATCTACTTTCGTAAAGATTTACCACCTCAGAAACTCAAAGTGGGTCGCTATGAGTCAGAATTGACTCAATGGCAGTGAGTTTGGTTTTTTTGGTTTGGAAAAAGTTGAACTTTGACCAATTCTTTTTTGTACAGTGACTCTGTAGTCCTCCTATGTTCTTTTGAGGCTTCCTGCATCATTGCGTATTTTACCAATAGAATCCTTCAGTATTGCAACTTGAGGCTTGAATTTCTTCAATTATTTTAGCTTGAGGAATGCCAAGTGTGTTCTTCCCTTTTGGTTTTCTAATTCCAGATCTTTGACATTTCATTATAATAACTGACTTTGTTTTCTCAAGCTGCCCTTTGAAATCTTCTGTTCAGCTCTTTTACACTGTCGTTTCTCCCATTTACTGTAGCTACACTCCACTCAAGAGTAAGTTTTAGAGTCTTTTCAGACACCCAATTTGGTATTTTCTTGTCTTCTTAATGACCTTTTGCTTTCTTCATGTATGATGTTCTTGATCTCATCCCACCACTCGTCTGGTCTTCAATCACTGGTATTCAGTGCATCAGATCTATTCTTCAGATGGTCTCCAAATTGAGACAGGATAGACTCAAGGTCATATTTTGGCCCTGGTGGACTTGCTTTATTTTTCTTCAGCTTCAGCTTGAACTTGCATATGATGAGTTGATAGTCTATTCCACAGTCAGCTTCTGGCCTTGTTTTGGCTGTAAGTATTGAGCTTCTCCATGGCTTCTTTCCACAAATGTAGTCAATCTGATTCCTGTGTATTCTATCTGGTAAGGTCCACGTGCATGTTATTGAAAAAAGGTATTAGCAGTGAATAAGTTGTTGGTCTTGCAAAACTGTATCATGTAATCTCCACTGTCATTTCTGTCACCAATGCCATGTTTTCCAACTACCAGTGATTCTTCCTTGTTTTTAACTTTTGCACTGAAATCAAAAGTAACAATCAATACATCTTGATTGCATGTTTGATCAATTTCAAACTGCAGAAATTGGTAAAAATCTTCAATTTCTTTATATTTGGCTTTAGTGTTTAGTGCACAAATTTGAATATTAATAGTATTAACTGATCTTCTTGTAGATGTATAGATATCATCCTATCACTGACAGCATTGTACTTCAAGGTGGATTGTGAAACATTCTTCGTGACAATGAGTGTGATGCCATTCCTCTTCATTTTGTCATTTCCAGGATAGTAGACCATATGGTCGTCTGATTAAAAATGGCCAGTAGGAGTCCATTTCAGCTCACTAATGCCTAGGATTAAAGCATCAGGATCCAGGTAAGGGGTGGGAGGCAGGCAAGACCCCAGTCACCTAGAGCCAGGAAAGGGAGGGGGTGGCTGGGGACAACAAAGCAGTAGGGTCCAGGTGGGAATGAGGTAAGGAGAGGGTGTAGAGGTTTCCAACAGCTGAAGGAGACACACTTGTCTGTCAGTTTGTTATCCTGTGGGGATTTCACATTGCTATGAGGCTTGAGGCTGTGCCATTGGTGTTTCAAATGCCAGCAGTTTTGCACATGGTACACAGGTTTCAATGCAGTTTACAGACTGAGATAGACTAGGAAGAAGAAAGAGGCCATCCACTTCTCAAAAAATTGGCCAGGGAAAACCTTATGAATAGCAGAGAAACACTGTCTAATACATTACTGGGCAACATTATGAATAGTTTGGAAACATTATCCAACATAGTGTAGGGTCTTAAGGTACCCCTTGGGTCAGAAGGCACTCAAAATAGGACTGGGAAAGAGCTGCCTCATCAGAGTAGAACCAACCTTAATAATATGGATAAAGTAAGTCTTTCAGGACCTCCATGTGCTGATGTGGCATGACTCAAATTGAACAGAAATAGCTGCAAATGTCCATTAATAATCAGAACATGGAATGTATGAAACATGAATCTATGAAAACTGGAAGTTTTCAAAAATGAAAGGGAACACATAAAGATTGATATCCTAGGCATTAGTGAGCTGCAATGGACTGTTTTTGGCCATTTGAATCAGATAACCATATGATCTACTATGCCAAGAATGACAATTTGAAGAGGAACGGCATGACATTCATGATCACAAAGAAAGTTTCAAGATCTGTGATGAAGTATAATGCTGTCAGTGATTGGATAATATCCATGCACCTACAAGAAGACCCATTAAAACTACTATTATCAAAATTTATGCACCAACCACCAATACTAATGATACCAATAATACTACTATTATCAAAATTTATACACCAAAGCCAAAGATGAGGAAATTGCAGATTTTTATCAAGTCCTGCAGTCTGAAACTGACTGAATATGTAATCAAGATGTATTGATTATCACTGGTGACTGGAATGCAAAAGCTAGAAACAAAGAAAAATCACTGGTAGTTGGAAAATTTGGCCTTGGTGACAGAAATAATGCTGGAAATTGCATGATAGAATTTTTCAAGACCAACAACTTATTCATTGGAGCTCTGGTAGCATAGTATCTAAGGCACTTGACTGCTAACCAGAAGGCTGGTGGTTCAA
>NW_006922253.1:185820-205124 GCF_000298275.1 Orycteropus afer afer | reverse complement strand
TGCAATATTGAAGGACTCTATGGGCAAAATATTGAATGATGCAGGAAGCATCAAAAGAAGATGGAAGGAATACACAGAGTCACTGTACCAAAAAGAACAGGTCAATGTCCATCCATCTCAGGAGGTGGCATATGATCAAGAACCAATGATATTGAAAGAAGAAGTCGAAGCTACACTGAAGGAATTGGTGAAGAACAAGGCTCCAGGAATTGACAGAATATCCACTGAGATCTTTCAACAAACAGATGGCCCGCTGGAGGCACTCACTTAGCTCTGCCAAGAGATTTGGAAGGCAGCTACCTAGCCAACTGACTGGAGCACATCCATATTTGTGCCCATTCCAAAGAAAGGTGATCCCACAGAATGTGGAAATTATCGAACAACATCATTAATATAACATGCAAGTAAAATCTTACTGAAGATAATTCAAAAAGGGTTGCAGCAGTATATTAACAGAGAAATTCCAGAGGTGCAAGATGAATTCAAAAGAGAACATGGAACAAGATGGATTCAAAATAGGACATGATATCATTGCTGATGTCATATGGATCTTGGCTCAAAGCAAAGAATCCCAGAAAGATGTTTACTTGTGTTTTATTGACTAAGCAAAAGCGTTTGATTGTGTGGATCATAAGAAGTTGTGGATAGCATTGAGAAGAATGGGAATTTCAGAACACTTAATTGTACTCATAAGGAACTTGTACATAGACCAGGAGGCTGTCATTTGAACGGAAGAAGGGAACACTACATGGTTTAAAATCAGGAAGGGAGTGTGTCAGGGTTGTATCCTTTCATCATACTCATTCAATCTGTATGCTGAGCAAATAACCCAAGAAGCTGAAATATACAAAGAAGAATGTGGCATCAGGCTTGGAGGAAGGCTCATTAACAACCTGTGATATGCTGATGACACAATTTTGCTTGCTGAAAGTGAGGATGACTTGAAGCACTTACTGATGAAGATTGAAAAATACAGTCTGCAGTATGGAATATATCTCAATATAAAGGAAGAAAAATCCTCACAACTGGACCTATAAACAGCCTCAAAATAAATGGAGAAAAGATTGAAATTGTCAAAGACTTCACATTGCTTGGTTCTATAATCAACATGAATGGAAGCAGTAGTCAGGACATCAGACGACACATAGCACCAGGCAAATTGGTGGCAAAGGGCTTCTTTTAAGTGATGTTTGCTTAAGAGCAAAGATGTCTCTTTGAGGACTAAGGTGTGCCTGACACAAGCTATGGTATTTTCAATCACCTCATATGCATGTGAGAGCTGGACAATGAATAAAGAAGATCAAAGAAGAATTGATGCTTTTGAGCTGTGTTGTTGGTGAAGAATGCTGAAAATACTGTGGACTGCTAAAAGAACTAACAGATTTGTCCTGGAGGAAGTGCAGCCAGAATGCTCTTTGGAGGGGAGAATGGCCAGACTTCATCTCACATACTTTGGTCATGTTGTCAGAAGGGACCATTTCCTGGAGAAGGATGTCATGCTTGGTAAGGTGGAGGGTCAATGAAAGGGGGGAAGGCCCTCAATGAGATGGATTGACATGCTGGCAGTGGTGATTGGGTCAAGTATAGCAAGAATCATGGAGCTGGCTCAGGACCAGGCAGTGTTTTGTTCTGCTGTGCATAGGGTCACTATGGATCAGAGACAACTCGACGGCACCTAACAACAACAACAACAACAATGCCTAGGATATTGATTTTATACATTCCGTTTCCTTTTTGACGGCTTCCTGTTTTCCTGGATTCATATTTTGTACATTCCATGTTCCGATTATTAATGGATGTTTACAGCTGTTTTCCCCCATTTTGAGTCTTGCTCCATGAACAAATGGAGGTACCAAAAGCTTTACTCCATCCGTGTCATTGAACTTGACTCTACTTAGGAGGCAGCTCTTCCCCAGTCATATTTTGAGTGCCTTCCAACCAGAGGGGCTCAACTTTTGGCACTATATAAAAAAATACTTCAGGCTTATTCATAAAGTTTTCCAGTAATACATCAGACAATGTTTCACTGCCATTCATAAGGTTTTCACTGGCCATTTTTTTCAGACGTGGATGGCCCCATCCTTCTTCCTAATCTTTCTTAGTCTGTAAGCCTTGCTGAAACCTGTTCACCATGGGTGACCCTGCAGTATTTGAAATACTAGTGGCATAACCACCAGCCTCATAGCAACATGTAAGCCATCACAATATGACAAACTGACAGGCAAGTGGTGGTGGATGCACCTAGAGGATATTATACAGAATGAAATAAGTAATTACCAAAGGACAAATACTGTGTGAGATCAATAATATAAGCAGTCAAGAAATAGTTTACACACAGAAAGAAATATTATTTGATAGTTACAAGGGATAGGAAGTGTGGGGAGAGAAAATCACTAACTAGGGAGTAGGCACAATTAACTTGAATGAAGGAAAAGACAATGTATGCCCGTTTTCTTCACTGCTGCCCCCATGGGTATTGACTGTTGATTCAAGTAAAATAAAATCCTTGACAACTTCAATCTTTTCTCCATTTATCATGATGTTATTGGCCCAGTTGTGAGGGTTTTTTTTTTTTTTTCTTTACATTGATATGTAATTCATACTGAAGGCTATAGTCTTAGATCATAACCAGTAAATGTGTCAAGGTCTTCTTCACTTTCAGTAAGTAAGGTTGTGTTCACCTACATATCATAGGTTGTAATGAGTCTTCCTGCAATCCTGATGCCACATCTCTTCATATAGTCCAGCTCTCAGATTATTTCCTCAGTATACTGATTAAATAATTTTGGTGAAAACACACAGCTTTGATGCATACCTTTCCTGAATCTAAACTATGCAATATCCTTTTGTTCTGTTCCAAAAATTGCCTATTTGTCTGTGTACAGGTTCCACATGAGCAATATGGAGTATTCTGGAATTCCCATTCTTTGCAATTTTATGTATAATTTGTTATGATCCACATAGTGGCATGTCCTTGTACAGTCAATAAAACACATGAAAATATTTTTCTAGTATTCTCTGCTTTCAACCAAGTTCCCTTTTACAAAAGCAACGGATCCAGCTTGAGTTGCTGGCAAATCCCCATTGATATATTGTTGCAATTATCTTTAGAAAAAGTAGCTTGCATGTGATGTTAATAAGATTATTCAATAATTTCCACATTCTTTTGGATAACTTTTCTTTGTAATGGGCAAACATATAGATCCCTTTCATTTGATTAGCTGGATAGCAATCCTGAAAATTTGTTGGCATACACAAATGAGTGCTTCCAGTGCTAAGTTCTTTTGTTGAAACCTCTAATGGGTATTCCATCAATTCCGAGAACCTTGTTTTTTACCAATGCCTTCAGTGCATACTGGACATCTTCCTTAAGTACCACCAGATCTTGATTATATGTTACCTCCAAAAATGTTTGAACATTGAACACCTCTAGTGCTTAAAGAATATTTATGAAAATGGACATTCTTAAAAAGATTTTTTTTTTCTAAAACACAAGATAGGAGGATACTCATCTTCTTATCTATTGACTTCTTTTCTTGTGGTGAGATAATTGACACAGGATGGCTGTTGGAGCCCTAGACACCTTATCTGAGACCTAGAGAATCAACAAGGAGAAAGAGCAAAAGGGAGTTTGGCTTCCAGGTAAATTACTGACCTTCCTGCAAGTGTCACTTAATGACTTAGCTTACACTTTATTAGCCACTTTAATTGTCAAAACATGCTGGGAAATGTAGGTTTTTTTTTTTTTTCTTTTAAATCTAGGATTATGGCTTTTCATAGTAATATAAGGTCTAATTATAAAGTAAAAAGGAATCCTGTTGGCACAGTGGTTAAGTGCTTGGCTGCTAGTGGGATAATTGGTGGTTTGAACCCACCTGACATTCTACAAGAGAAAGTTGTAGCAGACCTCTGCCATAAAGATTACTCAAATCAAACTCACTGCCGTCGAATCAATTCAACTCATAGTGACCCCTTCTTGGGTTTCTGAGGCGGTGTCTCTAAGGAAGTAGATTGCCCAATCTTCCTTCTGAGGAATGGCTGGTGGGTTTGAATCACCAGCCTTCTGGTTAGCAGTCAAATGCCTTAGACACTACACTATCAGAACCTTGGAAATTCTATGAGGCAGTCTAGATGCCCTAAACATAGGTAGTCTACTCTGTCTCACATGGTCCCTATGAGTTTTAATCAACTCTAAGACAGTGGGTTTAGTTTGCAATAAGGTAGAAAGGGAGAAAATAAAAAGACAAGCAAAACTCTACAAATTCACTTAGCTTCCTTTTCTTTATGCACATTTCCAAGTAATAGCATTCCCTCCTCCCACATGAACATGGCTCATTGAAACTTTGCATAGAAAGAAATGTTGTTGTTTGGTGTTGTTGAGTTATCACAGACTCAGAGAGACCCTATGTACAATAGAACAAAACACTGCCCAGTAGTTCACCATCCTTACAATCTTTGCTATGCTTCAAGCCATGGTTACTGCCACTGTGTCAATGCACCTCAGAAAATGGCTTCCCCTTTTTTGCTGACATTCTCCTCTACCAAGCATGATAACTTTCTCCAGGGAATGATAATTCCTGACAATATGGCAAAGTAGGTAAGATTAAGGCTCGCCACTCTTGCTTCTAAGGACCATTCTGGTTGCACATCTTCCAGGACAGATTTGTTCATTCTTCTCGTAGTCCATGTTATCTTCAGTATTCTTCACCAACCACACAATTTAAAGGCATCAACTCTTCTTTAGTATTCCTCATTCATTGTCCAGCTTTCATATGCATATGAGGCTACTGAAAATACCATGGGTTGGGTTAGTTAGGCACAAAGTGACATATTTGCTCTTCAACACTTTAAGGAGGCCTTTCACAGCAGATTTGGCTAGTGCGACATGTCTGATTTCTTGACTGCTGCTTCCATGTGTGTTGATTGTGGATGCAAGGAAAATGATATACCTAACAATTTCTATCTTTTCTCCATCTATTGTGCTGTAGCTTAAGGAACCAGTTGTGAGGATTTTTATTTTCTTTATGTTGAGATGTAATCCATACAGAAGACTGTCATTTTTTATCTTCACCAGTAAGTTCTTCAAGTCATCTTCACTTTCAGTAAGCATTGTTGTGTCATCTGCATATCACAGGTCGTTAATAAGTCTTCCTTCAATCCTGATGCCACGTCTTCTTCATACAGTCCAGCTTCTTGAATTATTTGCTCAACATATAGATTGAATAATATGCCTTTGCATAATCAGTAAATCACAGGTAAACATCATTCTGGTTTCTTTGCTTTCAGCCAAGATCCACCTGCCATCAGCAATGATACCCTTCATTCCATGTCCTTTTCCAAATACAGTTTGAATTTCTAGAAGTGCCCCATCAATATACTGCTGCAGCCATTTTTTAATTATCTTCAGCAAAATTTTACTATTAATGATATTGTTTGATAATCTCTACGGTCTGTTGGATCACCTTTCTTTGGAATTAGCACACATATAGAACTCTTCTAGTTGGTTGGCCAGATAGCTGTCTCCCAAATTTCTTGGGATAAATGAGTAAGTGCTGCATCCATGTGTTGAAACATCTCAATGGGCATCCTCCAGTTTCTGGGGACTTGTTTTTTGCCATTCCTTCAGTGCAGCTTGGACTTCTTACTTCAATACCACTAAACATATGTTATCTCCTGAAATAGTTGAACATTAACCAATTATTTTTGGTACAGTAACTCTGTGTATTCTTTCTATCTTCTTTTGATGCCTCCTGTGTCGTTCAATATTTTGCCCACAGAATCTTTCAATTTTGCAACTCGAGTCTTGTTTTTTTTTTTTTCTTCAGTCTTTCAGCTTGAGAAATGTTCTTTCCTTTTGGTTTTCTAATTCTAGATTTTTTTCACTTTTCATTTTCATACTTTACTTTGAAATAGCAGAAAGAAATAGCTGGTAATATTTTCCTCAGAAAGGTCTGTAAGATAAAGACTCAGAACTCTTTGATTTTGAAGTTATCCCTTTAAATAGTTTATACTTTTTTTTTTTCTTGTTAAATACAGAATTACCAACTTGCCTGTCTGAAACTCTTTCTGAGGCAAACTCAGAACTTTTACTTCTAGGGAGATGTCATTTTCCAGGAATGCCATTCAATATTTCCTAGTGGTTGGTTTTAAACAACAAAAATTTATTGTCTCACAGTTCTGGAAGCTATGAGTCTAAAAGCAGGGTGATAGCTGTGTTGATTCCTTTCAGGCTTTGACAGAGGATCTCTTCTATTCCCTCTCCTAGATTCTGGTATCCCCAGGAATTCCTTGGTTGCAACTAAGCATCTGATGACAACCTTCATCTGTGTGTGTGAGTCTCTGTGTATCTTCTGTTCATTTAGAAGAACACTAGGAGACCCAACCTTCTCTAATATGACTTCATGTCAACTTAACTGATAACACGTTGATTACCCCTATTTACAAAGGGCATCACATTCACAAATACAAGAGTGAGCATTTCAACATAGATTTTTGGGGGGATATAATTCAATCCATAACAGGTGAGAACCCTGCTTTACATACATTTGAATAAATTGCTTTTTCTGAAATCAACTTTCATGATCCTCTGGGAGTAAGTTCAGAAAGCATTTACAAAGCTATTGCTTAAATTTACACATCCAACAGGATTGTCTAATTTGAAGGTCATGATTTTTATTTAATCAAATTGTGCCCACCTTGAACTCTTCCTTTTGGTGAATTGACCTCAGGTTGTTCTTTTTGATTTTCTTCCCCAATGACCTGGTTCTGTAAGTCCTGTTCCATGTGGGTGATTTTCTGGGTAGCATCTGTGGAGATGAAGAATCTAGCCTCAGAATTATGATTAAGGTCCCAATGAGTTTAATTATGGTTTTGCCAGTTCAATAACTCAACAATATGTGTTGTATTTCAAATGTAAATAAAGTGTCCACAGACCTTTGTCCTTATCACAGAGAGAATTTTTCTGTGTGAGTACTTACCAGACTGGCTTTTTCAGAAATTGAATGATGGACTCAAAATGTAACAATATGGGGATAAAATTATTCCCCATTCTTCAGGCAAATCAAACTCAATTTGCTGTGTGAATCAGGCCAGTATAATTGAGAATCAAAATGTTGTAAAGGCTATTTCACTACATCACTTCTAAAAACACATACTCAAAAATATTTTTCTAAAGAATCACGATTTTCTCTTTCACAAAATTAACTTTAAAAAAAAAACTCATACTACTTATTTAGTATTTGTTTCCTTTTGGATAAATTTACAATGAAGATTCAGACTTCTTTAGGTTATGGGACATTTTTTAATGTTCATCTGGAAAATCTCAACAACTTAAAAGACAGCATTTTTTCTGAGAGACTGAGATGAAACAGACTTCTCGGAGCATGGAAACATTTCTAGGTCCAGTGATAGTGCATGGCCTATCTTACTCTCTGTGTCCCCAGAAATGGCGTTGGTGCATTAGGACAAAGGAGATGGCACCACAATCCAGAGCTTCAGTAGAATACCTGTTTTGTAAGCAGGTAACCCAGAAAATATTTTATACAGAAGAGTTTTCACTTGACTTTAGATTATTTTAGAGTGCATTGGTAGTATGATTTGGAAAGTCATAGTCTTTTAAAAGTTCTCCTAAGTGATTCTGGTAATTAGCCATGTTAGAGATCAATAAAATATAGAAGAATTGACTCAATTCTATAATATTCTTTTGGATATTTTCATATAATGAAGAGCCAGAGTACATTTATTTTCTCTAACTTTAGTATTCTTAGAACCTAATTTAAGTGTAACTATTTGGGGGATACTTTAATTGGGAGAAAGTTATGATTTTCATTATAGGATCAATAGAAGTGTTATGTAAGCATTGTTTGTTAATATGTGGTTAGCAGTCAAGTGTATGTATGCTGTACTATGCTGTATATATATATATATATATATATATATATTTGTATGTGTGCAGTTTTCTTTTTCTTTTCTTGTTTTGCAATCGATCCTCTCATCATTTTCATTCTTTCATGTATATTACCAATACAAACGTAACCTGTTTATAACAATGACAAAAATGTATCCTTCATATTTTCCCATGCTCATGTAAGTATATACATTTATAACCTGATGCACTTATATTTTATTTCTATTTTTGTATATAATAGCAAATTACGCATAAGTGCGTGCTTATTTCTGTCTTGCTCAACAGTACCTTGTGGGAATTTCTCTAACACTAACAGGATAGCTCCAATTCATTGTTCTAAATGAATGTATTCGATTTAATAGATTTTTTTTTATATATTCAACCATTTCTCTATTGATCAGAATTCACTTTAAGTTTTGTTTTATTATTTAATATAATTATAAATAATACAGCAAAAACATGTCATGAGTACATTTTTTACGTACTTAATTCCCATGAGATAGATTCTAAAGAGTATAATTGTTGTGATGAAAGGTATATGTATTTTTATCTTCAATAGAAGTTGCTAGATTTTGTCCCAAAAATATTATAAAATTAACATTTTTATAAGCAATGTAAGAGAATGTTCTTTTCTCTATGTTTACCATTTATAAGTATTAATATTTTTGAAACTTTTTGTCAGTCTGTTGGGTATAATACCTGTTATATTATTTTGCATTGTTCTATTTACAGGTGAATTTCAGAATTCTATTATATGTTTTTTGGCCATTTGGAAGTACTCTTTCTTTAAGTGCTTGTTTATATCATTTGGCCACATTCTTATTGTTTCTTTTATTGGTTGGTTAGAATTCTTTAACTATTTTAGATATTAATATTGTATATTAATATTGTATATTTCCTCTAAAATATAATATTTCCCAAATCTTTTTTTTCTACTGACCATGTATCTTTAAAAATGCTTTAAAAACTTTGAAATTGTCATATATGTCTAATTAGAATTTCAGAATTTCAGTAATGGAAACTCCTTCCATTACTACAATGCACAAAATGATTAGTTTCACTAGCTTGAAAGTAAATATAAAGTTAAATCTAACTTTATTTTTAAATTATGTCTTTATTATATTTCTATTTTATTTTTGTTTATGGTATTTTCTATGTATACAATTTTATTTTCTTCTAGATGGACTGTGTGACAACATTGTTTGTGTAATAATCTGTCCTTTCCTCATATATGTTTCTAATTTATTTCTCCATGAGTCTATATAATCACTGAGGTTCACTCACTCACTGCCATTGAGTTGACTCAACTCATAGCAACCCCTCCTTGGGTTTCCAAAGTGGTATCTCTAAGGAAGTAGATGGCCCAACCTTCCTTCTGAGGAGGAGCTGGAGGGTTTGAACTGCCAGCCTTCTGGTTAGCAGTCAATTGCCTTAGGCACTATGCTACCAGAGCTCCCCACTGAGGTTAGGGACCATATTTTCATCAGTCTTATATTGTTATCATCTTGGACAGTGTTGGAAAATAATAAACCATGATGCCTATGTGTTGAATGAATAAACAAATTATCATAAGCTTTCAAAAAGTCACTAGTCATCATTATATTTACAGGTAAATTTGTCCAGAACTCTGAAATAAGTACATACAGAAGAACATATGGAACAAAGGAACAATGTGACTGACTTTGTCCTCTTGGGGCTCACTCAGAGTCTCCAAGGTCAGAAAATATTATTTGTTGTTTTCTTGCTCATCTACACTGTGACAATTGTTGGCAACTTACTTATTGTGGTGACTGTGGTAGTCAGCCAGACCCTGGATGCCCCTATGTACTTCTTTCTAGGCTACTTATCCTTTATGGATGCTGTTTATTCTACTACGGTCACCCCAAATATGATTATAGACTTTCTCTATGAGAAGAAAACCATTTCCTTTCAAGCTTGCATGACTCAGCTTTTTGTAGGACACTTATTTGGCGGAGCTGAGATTTTACTCCTGGTGGTCATGGCCTATGACCGCTATGTGGCTATCTGCAAACCCCTGCATTATATGACCATCATGAACCAACGGGTGTGTGTCCTGCTGCTGCTGGTGGCCTGGGTTGGAGGTTTTGTGCATGCTGTAGTTCAGCTTCTCTTTGTTTACAACCTTCCCTTTTGTGGACCCAATGTTATAGATCACTTCATCTGTGACATGTACCCCTTACTAAAACTTGCCTGTACTGACACGTATATCATTGGTCTCACTGTCGTTGCCAATGATGGTGCAATATGTGTGGTCATCTTTTTGTTGTTACTCATCTCCTATGGAGTCATTCTGCACTCCCTGAAGAATCTTAGTCAGGAAGGGAGGCGCAAAGCCTTATCCACCTGTGGCTCCCACATCACTGTAGTGGTCCTCTTCTTTGTCCCTTGCATTTTTATGTATGTGAGACCTCCTTCCACATTATCAATTGATAAATCCTTGACTGTTTTTTACACTGTCATCACCCCTATGTTGAATCCCTTAATCTATACTCTGAGAAATGCAGAGATGAAGAATGCCATGAAGAAGGTCTGGACCAGGAAACGCAAATGAGATGGCAGACAAATATATCACTTACTTTCAATGGAAAATTACTGCATAAGAAAAACAAATTCATTGCCCTCAAGTCAGATCCGACTCATAGTGACCACTCTTTCAGTTTCCAAGGCAGTATCACTATGGAAGTAGATTGCCCAATCTTCCTTCCAAGGAGTGGCTACTGGGTTTGAACCATCAGCCTTCTGGTTAGCAGTCAAATGCCTCAGGCACTATGCCAGCAGAGTAAGAAAAGCCCCATGCAATTATTTATTTGTGATAATTTTTTCCTCATATTTAATAACCTTTAAATGATGGGAAAACATTTATCGTGTGTATACTTCCAATGATTACCTTGGTTCAAAATATTTATTTTTTATTTCATTTCTTAGGAAAATATATATTCATTTTTTGGGGTATAAAATCATTTGTTGAGACTTTAAATTTATATTCCATGTGATGGATTATGCTACAGTTAATAACAGAATTTTTTTAATTGATGAAAGATTTTCTCAAATCTCTTTCTTAACCAATGCTAATCCTTTTTTCCCCAAATTAATAGCTCTTTTTTACTGATTTCACAGTGATAAAATAAGACATTAAAACAGGATTCAACCCTCCCCACAAAGAGACAGCTGATATTACCATTTGAACTATGTGTCCTTATTTTGGAATCATAAGATATTTAAAATACATAGTTTTGCTTATCTTGCTTAATATGTTAAGGTTGAAGAGGAGGAAGGAAGCATCAAAGTTCTAAAGTTACTCTCCAGTTGCAGTTGGGTTCCTTTTAGTTTACGGAGAACCCATGTGCTACAGTGTGTAATTTCACTCTTTTGGGTTTTCATGGCTCTGGTACTTCAGAAATTGATCTCCTGGATTATTTTTATTTATTTATTTATTTGCAAGCACCTCCTAGTGTGCTTGAACTACCAACTTTTTGTTAGTAGTCAAGCCCTTAACTGACTGTACTACTCAGGAACTTTATATTAGTCATATTAATCATAAGACTAAGAAATCAAACTCACTGCCATCTAGTAGATTCTGACTCATAAAGACTCCCATTTGGTTTCCAAAGCTATACTCTTTATGGAAGCAGATTGCCTCATCTTTCTTCTGCAGACCAGCTGATGGGTTCAAACCACTGAACTTTTGGTTAGCAGCCAAAGGCTTTAACCACTACACCACCAGAACTTCTTGATTAATTGTAAGAAGGCTAAATATATAAAAGGAATCTAAGTGAACAAGGGAGATAGGTAGAAAAATGATGAACTCTTACTTATTTTCCCAACTGGGAGATCATCTTATCTGCTCAAGTGGAGCAGCTTAGTTGGGTGTTATATTTTCATAAAGATGATCCATTCATCTTCCCAGATAATTTAAAACATCTGATAATATCTTTGTATGTTTTTTAATATTCTCATCTCCTTGATTACAGTGTCTCATAGATTCTAATGGAAAGCCAGACCCAGTCTTTCATATGTAAAATTGAAAAAAAAAATCCGTAATCAATGAGCTTTTTATATACAATACAGAAGTTGACACTGGATTATTTTGCATTATTTCATTATCAAGAAAGATACTGACAATTCTTGCTGTTTCCATTCTCTCATCTTCAACTATGGAATGCAGATTATTAGGTAATAAAGAGATCAGAATATATTGTTCCATTTGACAAAGAAATCATTTATAAAATCTTTGTAAACATTTCTTTCCCTCTGAATCAGGCTTAAAATGAAATATCACCTACCTCTAGTGTTGTAGGATACATGATCAAAGACATTTAGCTCCTACCTCCCCTATTAGTCCGTTTTTATGACAGGTAAAGGTAAAGGTATGGCATAATGGGTCCTTTCTACTATATATGTGACTTTGTAACACGATTTTTATTCCTATTGTCATTACATGGATATTTCTTGTGTCATTTCAAACTGTTCCTAAGCATAATGTCATTCATAAAACAATATCAAGCATTTGATTAGAACAGAATTAACATAACTAAATTCTCCATTTTGTCAAATTTAGTTATTTTTTAAATTTGTATAGTTATATGGAGTAATGAGAGGTAAATTTTGGTTAATTGTCTACTTATGTCGACTGTCTATAAGTTCTTGAAAGCAGGGAAAGGTGTTTAACTGTCTTTGCGCTCTTTTGTCTTTCTTAATGTCTGAAGCATAGGAATTCACTCTGGAAAATTTATAAATTATTTGTATTCATGAATTCTTCTACTGCAGTCAGAATTTTTACAGATGCATTTAATGAACTTTTTATGTGTTAACTGTATGTATCACTTTTCTTTGATATTTGCTATAAATGTTTACCTTGCCATCTCGTTTATAGTATAATAAGGAGAGTTTTTATATACAGATATTTTATTTAAAATTTTTTCTACTTTTTGATTTCTTTTATTACACACTTGGAAAGTTCTATTTCTCTTCATTGACATTATCCATTTTATCCTCATTTGTTTGTAAATAATTTTTCACATGATTCTGGTTTTCATCCCATCTAAAATTTATTTTTGTTTCTTGATGAAGAGACATTAAAATCTGTTTTCCAAAAAAGGTAAAATATTCTGCCAATGTAATATCAATTATTAATTATTTTCAGTAATGATTTGAAATTTCTTCTTTTAATATGTCATTTTATATATATGAAAGAGTATTTTTTCACCATTTCTTCTACTTCTATTGGGTTTATTCCTCTATTACTAACACACTATTTCAGTGATCAAAGATGCTTAATGTGTATTTGTATCTGGAACAGATAATCTTCCCATTATCTATTTCAAAAATTTTCATGCAATTCTGAAATATTTATTCTTCTGATAAATCTTAAGACCACTTTGTAAGGGTCAAAATACTACATTTAGAATTTCTTGTTTTGAAATATTTTTTTTGAAAAAAGGGCATGTTATGATAACCTAAGATTCTCTTCCATAATATGAGGTGTATTGTGAAGGCTTAATTTACAAATCTTGATAAAACTTATAGGCTGCTCCATAGAGCATACAGTTTTTTTGTTTTCTTATTTACAAAGGGAATTATTTTCTTTGCATTTGATTCACATTTTCAATGAATTTGTCTGAAAACATTCAGTGTCTTTTGCTGTCATAAATTACTACATTGTCCTTAAAGCCATAAACACAAGTGTGTATTCAAATCCACATAGACCTGTGTCTTTCCACACACATGGGTCTATATAAAGTCACACACTCATCTATATACAAACACATAAGGGTCTGCATCTGACCACACATGGGTCTGTATGTCTGCTCACATATGGGTCAATATGAAAACACTGATAGGTCTTGAGTCTGACAAGACATAAGTCTGTTTGTAGTTACTTATAGGTCTGTATCCAACTATGTACAGGTCTGTATCTACCATATACAGGTTTGTGTCCAATGCAAATACTGTTGTATCTGTTTACATATGGTTCATTTTTAATGTGGATCTCCTGTTATTCAAATACTAGTTCCTTAAAATTCTTTCTCTTTCTTATTGAAGTAAATGTAAATTTTGTTGAACATGTATTAGCATGTATGCGTGGTTCTATTTCTAGACTGCTCTGTTTTGTTCAGCTATCTGTCTAACCTTTCACCAACACCACAGAGTATTAATTACACTTATTTTATAGCAACTCAGGGTGTCACCCCTTGAACCCATGGACATCCTCCTGACCATATGTCTTTAGTAATGTTTATTATCAATTTTATTCAGAATAATATATAATAAATATAGCTTTAAATTGATTAAATGTAATATTTCTTAGATTTTATAAATATTACTAATAAAACTGTTTTGTAAAATCTCTCTACATTGAAGAACTGACAAGGAACAGGGTTGTATTCAGTTCTTGGCCCTGCCAGCTATCCAGAGGGAGCGAGAAGTTGGACCTGTGGGCTTGGGATCATAGTCACAGGGGACATCAAGCTCAATTGGCATAACATACTGCACAAAAACGTTGTTCCACATGCTACTTTGGTGAGTAGCAACTGGGATTTTAAAAGCTTGCAAGTGGCCATCTAGATGCAACGATGGGTCTCTCATCATCCAGAGTAAAGAAGAATGAAGAAAACCAAAGATTCATGAAAACAATTAGTCCAAGCGACTGGTACACCATGCGATCTTCAGCCTATATGACTGAGACCAGAAGAACCAGATGGTGCCTGGCTACCACTGTCAACCACTTGGAGGGGGATATATGTAGAAGAACTTGGATAGAGTGGGAGAACAATCTGGAAAAACACTCAAAATCATTAAAAAAAAATGGGGGGGGGGACCAGGTTTGCTGGTCTGATAGAGTCTGATGGAACCACTGAGACTATGGCCTCTAGTCCAATGCAAGTTAGCAGTCAAGTGTGTTATCCACTACACCACACAGTGGCTGTTAATATGGGCTTAAACATAGCAAATATTGTGAGGATGGTGCAAGAGCTGCCAGTGTTTTGTTACGTTGTACTCAGGGGAATTAAGAGTGGGAGCTGACTCAACAGTACCTAACAAAAACAATAAAATTTTGTGCAAACACTGTACAAAAATTTTATAGACAGTCATTTTTTATGTCACCCATTCTGTCAATGTGATCTGATGTGGTTCTCACCCGTCACAAATATACCCCCAGTGACACCACTGTAACTAAGGTCTCTCCCAGTGAGCTTAGTAGACCTCTAAAATGGCAACTCAGGGCACTGGGAGAGAGAAGACAGAAGCTGCCAGATCAGTTAAGGGTTACTTCCAAACTGGACCAACATTACTCCTGTCCTACTGTATTGAACAAAGCAGCTATAGACTTGTCTAGATTGAAAGGGGTGGAGAAATTGACTTCAAATCTTTGGGTACTGGTAACATAACGACCACAACTATCTGTTAGTTTGTCATATTCTGGTGGCTTGTGTGTTGTTGTGTGCTGGAAGCTATAACATTGGTATTTCAAAAATGAGCAGGGTCATCCATAGCAGAAAAGTTTCCATGGGGCTTCAAGACTAAGACAGACTAGGAAGAAAGATGTAGCTGTCTAATTTTGAAAAAGTTGGCTGGTAAAAACCTTATGAATAGCAGTGGAATATTTCTAATATAGTACTGGAAGATGAGCCACACCAATTGGAAGTAACTCAAAATAAGACAGGGGAAGATCTGCCTCATCAAAATAGAGTTGACTTTAAAGATGCAGATGGAGTAAAGCTTTTGGGACCTTCATTTGCGATGTGACATGACTCAAAACAAGAAGAAATAGCTGTAAATATCCACTAAAAACTGGAACATCGAAAGAATGAAGTATGAAACTTAGAAAATTGGAATTTGTCAAAAATGAAATGGCATGCATAAAGATTGATACCATAGCCATTCGTGAGTTGAAATGAACTGATAGGATATTATTTGCAAAATCCTGATGCTGATTTCTTCTTCATATAATCCATCTTCTCTGATTATTTGCCCAGCTTACACACTGAATAAGTATGGCAAAAAGATACAATCCTGATGCACACCATTTCTGATTTTAAACCATTCAAACTATTCAATATCCTCTCCTTCTGTTCAAACAACATCCTCTTGTTCTGTTTGAACAATTGCCTCTTGGCCTATGTACACGTTCCTGATAATCACAATTAAATGTTCTGGAATTCCCATTCTTTTCAATGCTATCCACTATTTGTTATGATCCACATAGTTGAATGCCTTTGCATAGTCAACAAAACAAAGGTAAACATCTTTCTGATATTCCTTGCTTCCAGGCAAGATCTGTCAGACATCAGCAGCAATACCCCTCTTTCCAAGTCCTCTTTTGAATCTGGCTTGAATTTTTGGCAGTTCTTTGTCAACATACTTCTGCAACAGTTGAATTATCTTCAGCAAAATTTTACTTGCTTGTCATATTAATGATATTGTTGATTTCAGCACTCCATTGGATCACCTTTCTTTGGAAAGGGCACAAATATGGATCTCTTCCAGTCAGTTGACCAGTAAGCATCTTCCAAATTTCTTAACATAAACACATGAGTGTCTCCAGAATGGCATCCATTTGTTGAAACATATCAGAGGATTTCTATCAATTCCTGGAACCTTGCTTTTCATCAATTTCTTCAGTGTAACTTGGGCTTTTTCCTTCAATACTGTCAGTTCTTGATCATATGCTCCCTCCTGAAATGGTTGAACCAATTTTGTGTGTGTGTGTGTGTGTGTGCGTGCAGTGATTCTGTGTATTTTTTCAATCTTTTTTTCATGCCTCCTGCATCACTCAGTATTTTGTCATCAGAATCCTTCAATATTGCAACTCAAAGTTTGATTTTTTTTTCCTTCAGTTGGTTCAGCTTGAGAAATGCCAAGCTTGTTTTCCCCTTTGATTTTCCATCTCCAGGTCTTTGCACATTTCACTATAATATTTGACACTGTTGTATTGAGCTGCCCTTTGAAGTCTTCTGTTCAGATCTTTCACTTCATTATATCTTCTGTTCACTTTAGCTACTCCCTTTCCAAGAGAAAGTTCCAGAGTCTCTTCTGACATCCATTTTGGAATTCTCTTCTTTTCTTGTCTTTTTAATGACCTTTTGTTTTCTTCATGTATGATGCTCTTGATGTCATCTCACAACTTGTCTGGCCTTTGGTCATTGGTGTTCAATGTATCAAATCTGTTCTTCAAAGGGTCTCTAAAGTCCTGATACTTGCTTTTGTGGAATTGTTTTAAATTTCTTCAACTTTAACTTTAACTTAAATTTGTATAAAAGCAACTAATAATCTGATCCACAGTAAGCCCCTGGCCTTGTTCTGACTGATAATATTGAGCTCCTCCATCATCTCTTTCCACTGATGAAGTTGATTTGATTCCTGTGTACTCTACCTGGTGAGGTCCACATGTATCATCATTAAATATAAATATTTATCATTAAATATAAATATAATAGTAAATAATTAAATATAAATATAATATTTAACTTGTATTAAATATAATTTAATTTAATTTAATATATAATATGATTTGTTGTTGTTGTTGTTGTTATATGCCGTCGAGTCAGATCCGACTCATAGCTTCCCCTCTTTGGGTTTCTGAGGCAGTATCACTATGGAAGTAGATTGCCCCGTCTTCCTTCCGAGGAGTGGCTAGTGGGTTTGAACTGCCAGTCTTCTGGTTAGCAGTCAAGTGCCTTAGGCACTATGCTACCAGAGCTCCCATATAATATGATATATAAATATATTTTATATATATATATATATGTATAAAACCCACTGCCATCGAGTCAATTCTGACTCATAGTGACCCCCAATGGGTTTCCAAGGTGGTAAATCTTTATGGAAGTATATTGCCCCATCTTCCTTCAGTTATAGGTAGAGGTCTCCAGGGACAGAAAGGGAACAGTGGATATAGTTCTAAAAAGAAACTAAATGAGCTGAATAACACGAACTAGGACCTAGGGAAGAAGAGTAATCTTCTCTGAGTGGACCTCTGAGAAAATAAAATTATCCTCCCTCAAAACTCAACAATGATTGGCAGAGTGCCCTTGGACAGTGTGGAGATGTGAATCAGCAGCATCTGTCAGTGTGGGAAACATGATTTTGTCCAGACCACGCAACTTGGCAACCACAAGCAACTGTATTAACAAATTGAAGGGAACTCTGTTTCCACTCTCTTAAAATGACATTGAATTGATCTCTCAGATCTATTTGGACTGGGTAAATCCTCAGGTTTTATGGAAATTTTAAGAGTGGGAGGCTCCCGAAAAGGAAGCTACTGTACTTTTCATCAAATTTAAAAAAGCCTCACATCAATTTCAATTTGAGTTTTCAAAAATAAAAAGTTATGGAGTAATTCAAACTCAATTAGTTACCCATATATATGTATTAGGGTCTCAATGAATGCCATTTTAATACATAAATAAATAAATAAAATGAACATTTCAGGATTACTTGGATATGATGAGGAATTTTATCAGGGACTCTATTTGCACAAGATATTCCACAGTCTCTGTTAGAAATGGTGATAGATACTTTGGGGCATCTAGATAGTTTGCATACAGAAACTAGTACTAAAATTCTCTGAGAAACAAAAAAGATACAAAGTACACAGTAAGGCAAGGTCCTCAACTTAAAAGGAAGTTGAAAGATTTGCAATCTAGCATAAGATCTTGTCAGGGTCAGTGAGGAAGATATACTCACAAGAAAGAGTAGTGCCAAAATAGTAGCCCAAGCTCAGTCCCTGGACAACCTGGTATATATCTCTTAACAGGCCAACTTTTAAAATCAGATGTCAGATTCTCTAAAGTTGACTGAATGTATCCCTGTGTGGGAAATAGTTGGACTTAACAGCAAAAGAAGCTGGAATAAACCCAACTCCTGGAGAATGTGGGCTAACCAACAAAATGGCAGCATTTATGAAACAGGAGTTGAGACTATAGTGGCAGCACTGGGCAGAAAAATAACAACCTGATCTACCTATGATCCATAAGTAAGGAGATTTTCTCCTTCGATATATACATTTGCCCACATAAGGGAAGCCAAAAAATTCAGACACTGAAGCAGTGTAAGTAATAGAATGAGACCTTCAGTACTACATTTTGAGTTGAGACTAGATCTACCCCACCTCATTCCAATAATGACTGTTAATTTTTTTCTTTTGGGTATAGATTTAGACAATACATATTTAATAATCTCTCTCTTATCTGGAAGAAGTAAATCACAGTAATGATGATGTTTACTGACCTACTGTGGAGATTAACATAAATTACTACTGTGGATTGAATTGCGCCCCCCTGGGAGCTCTGGTAGCATAGTGGCTAAGGCACTTGACTGCTAACCAGAAGGCTGGCGGTTCAAACCCACCAGCCACTCCTCGGAAGGAAGGTTGGGC